>NC_141549.1:34920000-35020000 GCF_021556685.1 Rattus norvegicus
GCCTAATGACTGATGGCACGTCTGCATCTCATGGCCCCTCTCCTGCTGTTTCTGTTTGGCCAGCATTGGAAGCGAGAAGTAGATCTGCTCATTGGTAGAAGTGGGAGAGGAACTCGTTGATGTTGCTACCTGTGAATAGCGATGAGAAAAGCTGAAACCAACGCCAGAGTGACATCTGGTGACCTATTCCTGTCACCTGGGTCCCTCTAAGAATCGCACGTGTCTCCCTACAACTTGTCGAGTCTACCATTGGCAAACTTCAGAGACAAATACAGCTCTTGATGGGCTAAGCCTTTATCATGTGACACACATGTTCTGCCCATTCCATTGTTCCTAGCGTTTACATTGCGGGCGTGTTTATTTTCAGACACTGCCGGGACGCTCATGCACACACCTCTTACAGGATGCCCGTTTTCATCACACAGGCATCCCTCCCACAAAGCAGTTACACTAAGTGTTACTGAGAAGACCTGAGCGAAAACTAAAATTACTTAATTCTGATCTCAGAATTGGCTCTAACAAGCAGATGTTTGACTGTGAGAACAGAACATCACAAGAGAAAACTATCCTCCCGTCCTACTTTACAGTTTGGCTCCCTGTGTTCTGAAGGCCTTATGTTGCAGATGAACGAGGAGTGTCATTTTGAATGCCATCCTAAAAAGTCTCTTGTCACCTGAATCCTTTCAGCAAATAGTTTTACTGAGGTGACTGGCTTTGGTTACTAGTGGTGCATGGCTGTGAAATAGTGTCTTAGAGAGAACAAGATACAAGACTCGATAGTGTGTGATGGTTAATGTGTTTGCATAATGCCTTCTCCTGGTGTCTCTGACAGGGTCGGGTCAGTTGTACCGGACGGCTGATGGTGCAGGCTGTCAACCAAAGAGGCCGCAGTCCCCGATCTCCCCCAGGTCATCCTCATGCCAGAAGGTATTTCAGATGCTCCTTCCTGGGGGTGCTGGGGGCTGCTTCTCATTTATTTATCGCTGTGAACCGATTGCTACCACAATCATAGGAGGACAGTGGACACAGTGTTAAAGTCTGGGCCTCCTTATTTTGCCTCTTGCATTTTTACAACTAGGAGGGATCAAATACTCGCCAATATGTGTCCAAACGATTCAGCTATACAAGCACTCGTTACTAAGGAGGACACAATTTCTAAAATATGAGACAGTCAAGGTTCAGGACCTGTACCTGGTCCATGAACATGAAAATGCCACCAAATGGAACACGGATGTCCAAACCAACAACAGCTGTGGGGGCTGACAGTCATGCACTGTTGCTACTGTTCTTGAAATCAGCTAGATTTGGTGAGAGTACACTTTAAGTCGCTCTGTTTGACACATAGCACAGTGACACCACAAGTCTTATGGGTAAGATGTGTCCACGTGCTCTAGCAAATGTCTACACCCCAGGCCTATGACGGACGCTGAAACAGTGGCAGATGGATACCAGGCAGGCACTGGGTGCCATTTCTTAATGATATATTTGAATGTTAAAAGGAAAACGGTAAGGCAGCCAGCCAGTCAGCCTGTCATGCTTAGCTGTATTACAGACACAGCATCCCTAAATAGCACTAAATGGAAATTACGGGCCCTGAGTATAGACACTGTTGGTAGAGAGAGAAGCAGAAAAGGTAGCAAGCGTCAAACAAGTGTAGCCAGAATCACCCAGTGACTACCACAGAGCGCTTGCTTCTGACAAGGGCTGAGCATGTGCAGTCGATGGCCAGAACTCACTGTGGCAGTACCAGCTCCCAGGAGCCTAGATCTCTGTCTGTGGCTATAGAGACATGTTTGTGTTATGCCCGTCACTCTGAGTCTTCCTTTTCTACTTCTGTCCAATAAGTAGACTACACCTAGACTTTTCCTTGTCAGTGGCTGCTCAAGACACGCTGTCATCTAGTTAAGCTAGATAAAACAGCCGATCTGACACGGCTGAAAGCCTTATTTCCCCTTTGTTCTGTTTTTTGGTTAAATAGCATTTCTTTTTGTCAGCACTGAGGACTGAACCTAGGGCCTCGTGCCTCTGAGGCAAGCTCTCTCCCACTGAGCTTCAGCCCTGCCTGCGCTCAGCTTTTAAACGTAATCCTCCCAGTGGTTTCTGACAATTTGTTCTCGGCGTCTTGCTCGGTTTCTCAGGCCTTGGCTACCATTACTTTCAGTTCCACTGCTCTGGTAACAAGACATGCAAAGTCTGGGCGGCCCGCACCACCTTCTTTTAAAGCAGAAAAGAAGGCCTTTAGGCATACAAATGAATGAAAAGTTGAACGTGCCCAAGAATGTAATTTGTTTTCCTGGGGAACATGAAAAGGAATTTTGATGAGAGATACATTATGTTTTTATAAAGTGAGACATTGTAATTAGCTACAAAAGTAAAACCATGGTGGGAAGTTAATTTATTTCTATTGAGGAAGAATCAGTAAACAACACGAGCAAAAGCTGCTGTTAATTGTTACAAATTCTAACAAAGGTTTAAAAATGTCTATCTAGGTAAGAATATTCTCAAATACTACCTGCATTTCCGTTTTATGATTATTTTTAGTATTCTGCTAACTGGAGACTTTACTAATTGATCATAAACTTCCAAATGAAGCAAGGTTTGCTCATCCCATTTGGGGTGTGTAAACTCGCACCAGGACCTGCGTCTCCTGTAAATAACTCCTGTGTGCATTGCAGTTATCCACCTCTCCTGTCTCTTGTTTCAAGGCCTCGCTCTCGATCACGGGACAGTGGAGATGAAAATGAGCCCATTCAGGAGCGATTCTTCAGACCTCACTTCCTGCAGGCTCCTGGAGACCTGACGGTTCAGGAAGGCAAGCTCTGCAGGATGGACTGCAAGGTAAGTGTGTCCGGACCTGCTGTAAGAGCCAGCATGAGAGAAATGGACTCCATGTCTATAAACAGTTATCTGATTTCCTTTACTTGTAAACATATGTTAAGTATGTTAACTCTGAACTCTGGGCACCAAACTCCAGGTAATGGCTAGGTCACACTTACTCTCCCGCCTTCTCCCTTCTCCCCTCCTCCCCTCCCCTCTCCCCATTTTCTAGTTACAGTAAATGTGACGAATCTGCCCTGCATCCCCGTCATCAAGTGATCTGATTACCCTTGCTATGGAATTACTTACACTTTTATTCTCCCCCACATGGCTGTATTGCTTGTCTTCTTATAGTAGCTTTTATCCATTAACTCTATTTCAAATTAGCTTGTGTGCCAACAGGTTTCCTTGTGGCATTCTCATACATATTTAGCTTGGTTTTCAGTCCCTGTTCCTTCCCTCCCCTACCTGCCTCCCTGCTGCCACTGATTGTCCCCTCCCTACCAGTTACCCCCCCCACCCCCCAATCCCACCCTCTATCCTTTCCTTTGGGTGTTACTGCCCTAAGCTTTAGCTCTTAAACATGAGTAGTTTTTTAAAATTATTTGGACTCCATCTGCTGGTTCTCTCTGGGATTGCAGGACAGGAAAAATGGCTTGTAGAGTTTGGTAGAGAGGTTTGAAAAAAAAATGCTGTTAATGTACATTTCATGGCTCACAACCAAACATGAGGCAGAACTTGGGGAATCCCACAGAAGAAAGGGAGGAAAAATTGTAGGGGCCAGAAGGATCGAGGACTCCTGGAGAATACAGCCCACAGAATCAACTAAGCAGGGCACACAGGGGCTCAAAGAAACACAAGTGACAATCATGGGGTCTATATGGGCCTGAGATAGGTCTTTGCATATTTACTATGGTTGTGTTCCTCAGTGTTCTTGAGGGACCCCTAACAGTGGGAGTGGGGGACATCTCTCTGACTCTCTCACCTCCTTTTGGGACCCTTTTCCTCCTACTGGGTTACCCCGTCAGCCCATCATGAGGGTATGCGCCTACCCATGCTGTAACTCGTTATGCTGTATTCAGTTGTTATCCCTTGGAGCCCTGCTTTTTCTCTGAGGGGAAATGGATCTGGGGGAGAAAAAAGGCAGGGAGAGGGATTGGGGGGAGTGGAGGGAGGAAAACTGGGATGTAATACATGGGAGAAAAATAAATGACAAGAGAGTAAGCTTCATGGATATTCACGTGACACTGCTAATGTGTCGCAAAGAAGAATACACATTGACATTTCTACAACAGGCCATAGCTGTTCCCTTAATTCATTTTGAAGCCATCGCCCTTGAAGATGGACGTGTAGAAAGTATGACTCCTTTATCAATACGAAAGCGAATGTGACTTTAAGAGAGGTTTTGCCAATGACCACAAGATGGGAGAACCGTCTGTGTTCCTTCCTTCTGAGTAGGGGATGGGGGTGCCTTATCCCAATCCTAAAAGTTTACGTTGAAGCCATCTTAATTTACTTGATTACTCTTTCTTTTCAAGTAAATTTGGTCTTCTAAGAACACACAGAAAAGAATAAATGTATTCTTTAAAATAACTTAGCTTTTAAGGTAGCATTTTTTAAGGTACATCTCAGAGTATAAAACACAAGTTGAATGTCAATGCATTTACTTCATTTTTAGTCAAAAACTAATCTGTGAGGGGGGCCGACATGGTGGCTCATGCCTTTGATCCTAGCAGTGAGAACGTGGAGGCAGGTGGATGGCTGGGACATTGAGGCAGGCCTGGTCTACATAATGAATTCCAGGACAACCGTACCATGATCCTGTCACAAACAAACAAACATAGCATAGCCCTGTCACAACCTGTGTCCTGAAATGCAGGACAACCAGGGTACATAGCCTTACCCTGTTGCAGATAGATAGATAGATAGATAGATAGATAGATAGATAGATAGATGATTAGATAGATAGATAGATAGATAGATAGATAGATAGATAGATAGATAGATAGATTTAGCATTCACTTCTTGGGGCCTGGTAAGATAGCTCAGTCCCTAAATTGTCTGCTGCTCATACACAAGGGCTTGAGTTCAGATTTCTCCAACCCCCACAGAGAAGGCTGGTGCTGCATAACCCACTGCTGGTGGGGGAGGTAGACACAGTTGACCCTAGAGCTCACCCAGGCAGTGCAGCCAACCAGTGAGCTCTTCCTTCTCTCAAAGGAAGCTGCTCTCTTCTCAAAAATGAGGTGCATGAGCACACGAGTGCACAGGAACATGTGCACGCGCATTACACAGGAATTCATATGTTAGAACTACCATGTGATCCACAGGAGATGCAGTCATGAGCCACAGATGTGTGCCCTCATATCACTCACGGTATCTGAAATACACAGTCAACTTAAGTGCCCTGCAGCAGATAGACAGACATCAGAACACTCCATGACCTCACGTACCTGTCACTTCCTGTAGCATCTAAAGGACCTTCACGGTGGAGGAGTTAAACCATGCTTACTGAGGGCTAGCAGAGCAGGATTGGGAAACTGTCTGTCACAGCTACAAATGTCAGTCAATCAGGAGAAATCCGTTGTTCAGTGTGGTGCTTGTTACCAAGCCATCAAACACATGACAGTTCCTGCCACACCAAGAAAGGAAGGAAGGAAGGAAGGAAGGAAGGAAGGAAGGAAGGAAGGAAGGAAGGATGGCAGACAAGCACGTGAGAGGATGGATGTGCTGCTTGGCTCAATGTCATCATTCTACAATGTGTGCACGTTCTAGGGTGTCATGTATGCAAAATATACAAACTAAAATTTTTGGGTTTGCCCGCCTTCTAAATAAATACGTTGTTTTAAATTAGTTCATAAATATAACCTATATGATGGAATTTCCAGGCAACAAAGGAAATGATGATATTCTGAGGTAGTTGCTAACTGCACGTTTAAAAACAGAATTGTAGGCAGGTGTGGTGGCACACACCTTACTCCCAGCCCTCAGATGGCAGGGACAGGTGGCTCTTTGGGAATCCCGGACCAGCCTGATATAAGCCAGTTAGCGTTGCATTTCAGAAAAACAGGGAAAGGAAAGAGAGGTAAGAAAAATGTGTATTTTTAAAAATGTGTACTGCATTTCATAGGAGAACAATTAGAGCAAGTCAGATTAATTTTAAAACATAAGTATGTAGCAAGGGTGGGTGTGGCTGATGGGCTGATATGTAGCACCCTGATAGCTACAATGTTGCTCTAAACAGTGACATAAATGTCCTTTCATCTCCGCCTCTAAAAAATATTGAGAATTAAAATAATCATGACTTGAGCTCACTACAATGATAAAGAAAATATGGAAGTCAGTGGGTTTGCTGGCACAGGCCTGTAATCCCAGCATTAAGAAGAGAAACTTGAAGGATCACAAAATCAAAGGCATTTTTGGCTACATAATAAATTCGACCCCAGCCTGGGCCACATGAAACCCTGTCCCAAAAACAGGAGGAGAAGAAAACGTGCGTCCTGCCACGTGAATGGACACTGCACACTGCTACGTACTTCCAAGGAAATTTCAGTGTACTGCAGCCCCTGCGGTGCATTCCCAGGCACTAACCTTCCCTCTGCAGTAAGCCTGCAGGGTAGGAACTCTTAACGCGTGATAGATGCCAAGTGTGTGCTTCTCTCTGCCTTCTGCTCATGGATCAAGAGCACAGACTGCTCAGACTGTGGAGACCTTCAGTTCCTGAGACCATACTGTGCTGTGCTCTCCTCACTGACTCACTGGGAGAGCTGGGGTGACGAAAACAGGGCGTGCTCTCTTTGCTTGAGTAACGCTGCCCCCTGGATGAGTGTCCTGTTTTGAAAGAACCCGGTCAATGCCTTCCTGTACTAGGGCCACAGATCCTGCTTGTCCATTGTCAAACCCAGAAAAGTGGGAGCAAGCTATAGACTCCCCAGGACCAGGAGCCCAGTCAGGACTACCTTTTATATTTCTGTACCACCTCTAATGTCTTCCCCTCAGGGAGAGGATGCATGTGGAGAGCTGGGGACACACAGTATACTGCCCTCAGAAATCACTTCCTCACTGCTACTGCCCTTTCGAAATCCCATCCCTTTAACCCATGATTTAATTGCACTTTTCCCCTATGTTCCCCAGATGTGACTACATGTGTACGAGACACCTTGTTGGTAGTAGTAATGCGTACTTGCCACGGGGCAGAATGGACTGTATGAGTGCTACAGAGAAACCATTTTATAATCCAGCCATTTGATGATTGTTTTATAATCCAGTAATCTTTGGGTAGCAGAATATATCACTTCCCACTAGTAGAGTAGGAGGAAGGAGGGATATCAAAAGTCTTCCTTAATTCTCTTCTCTAAAATCAAGGGCAGCCCTATAAAAAGCCAGCAGATGGCCACTGTCCCTTCCTTCAGCAGTGTGCTGCGGTTCTAGCAATTCAGTTCAGCACAACAGCCACTCTCTTCAGACTTCAGGATGTCTCCATTGTGATGCTAATTTGTCTGACTTTCTGCATGATTTCAAACT
Source organism: Rattus norvegicus (assembly GCF_021556685.1). Lineage (NCBI taxonomy): Eukaryota > Metazoa > Chordata > Mammalia > Rodentia > Muridae > Rattus > Rattus norvegicus. Next base: position 34,927,342 of record NC_141549.1, read on the forward strand.
GCCCTTGTTATTCACTTTCAAGGATTATAAAATAGTAGGTCTGTGTGCTGATGGCCGCATTAACTCATATCTCCATGGTGATGTCCACTCCTTGACAGGAAGCTTCCCAGCTGAGTGTTATTGTTATAAAGGTTGCACCTCCCATGTTTCCAAAGAGCTCAGAGCCCGATGCCATCCTCGCCTGGAAATGCTTATAGTATTAGGTGAGGCAAGAAGATGACAGAAATATGTTTAAATCCCCATTTTACTTATCTCGGGATGGTTCTATAAGAGGTGTTTAGAAGTGAACCTCCAAGTGCTTCTGGAAACCATGGGAAGTTCTCATGAACCAGAGGGTAACATGAGAAAGCCATTGTCCGTGCTACCAAAGGAAGGCCGAACTGGTGCTGGATCCGTAACTCTTGGTCATTTGATTGTTTTACTATTGGAGAAATTCATGACTCCTTTCCGGTTTAGGTCAGTGGATTACCAACCCCAGATCTCAGCTGGCAACTAGACGGAAAGCCCATCCGCCCTGACAGTGCTCACAAGATGCTGGTCCGTGAGAATGGGGTGCACTCCCTCATTATAGAGCCAGTCACGTCCCGGGACGCAGGCATCTACACCTGCATCGCCACCAACAGAGCAGGCCAGAACTCATTTAACCTGGAGCTTGTGGTTGCTGGTAGGTGGCCATGATCCCTCATCGACGAAACAAGCTAGATGACACAGAAACGGATTCTCTGTCATTAAATAATGCAGGAAATAACTCGAAATGGTGACAGAGCAGATTGTGTCACTGAGAATAGCCATTATAATTTATCTTTTTGTTCTCCCACGACCTGGCAAAGAAGGGATTTGGGCAGCTCACCTTTATGTGACTGTGACAGGCCTAGTGTTTCACAGGGATAGAGTGACTGACAAACAGGCTTCAAGAACTTTCGAGACAATATAGCCATTTCAGAGTTCAAAAACTTTAATAATGTTGCATCTATACACAAATCAGTATCAATAAACTCTGCTTTCTAAGCGGTACTGTAAGTAGGCAGTGTTAGTATCATTACAGGAAGTTAGATTCTTTGAGAAACCTTGAATGAAAAGACACTCATGGGAAGGTTCATCCCTCCCCTTGGAGTAAGGAAGAATTCTGACGGTCTGACCTCTTGCTATCACAAAGCCTGCCAAAGCATAGTGTCTGTCTCTTAAAGCTTGACTGACAGTGCACATCATATGCATTATCTTGGCTAGGCCTCCCATTGGCCCTGCGAAATAATCAGGGGTCTCTGGGGTCCTCCTTAGTAAGCCAAAATTAGGCTCAAGACAGCCTCTTGCCAACACTGTGAATTACTTAGCTCAAGCAAGGGCCAATGAGAGTAAAACCCAGGAGGTCTTGGTTATAAAATCCAGGGTGAGAGCTCTAATAACAGAACCAATGTGTTTCCCCGAACACCTTGGGAAATGTCTGGGCGATGCCATCATCTTAACCATGCTTTTGAATGTTGTGCAAAGTCCTCCATCTGCCCACATGCTAGCTTTGGGTTCCCTCATTTCTCTAAGCTCAAAAGATAATGTTCCTTTTTCTCCTATTAAATGTACCCATACGTCTTATCTGCCCATCAGGACAAGACTTAAGGATCCCAAAACCAGATGTTTGGGCTTGCACCAGCTCTCCTGCCAGTGAGCACTATCAGGGATCACAGCCTCTACCATCAGATTAGTTTGTGCATTGCTAGCTGTGTTTAATGGCAGCCTTAGTATTACTGCTCCAACTGCTTACCAGTGATAGCACGTGCTGCTTGCAGCACTGCTGTGCACCCGGCTGCCATGCTGCCTGTGCAGAACTTCTTAAGCATCTTCCTGTTTAATCCCTCAAAGGGCTGTGGCATGTTATGGTCCCCACTGGTTGAGACATCTATGGTCTGTTTGCCAGCGGTGACACAACTCTAACACAGAAACTAATGTCTGATGGCAGGGTCCTGATTCATGTTAGTGTGCAGGAAGATGTGTATCCTTAGATTCGTTGTTGAGAGCGTGCAGGAAATTAAACCTTGTTCTTTCTCTGAAATTGCTTCTATCAGTGACCTGAGAAATTAGTGTCCCATTAGCTGATAATGTTCATATTATTAACAATAAGTTTTGACTTAAAAAAACTAAGTAATAAAGTCCTGTAAGATAATCATAAAGGTGTCTTCTTTACAGGCGCCTTTCAAAGAATACAAGTTAGAATTTATAATTTACAGGCTGTGCATCCTTAATTTATCATTATCTAGAATTCCCTAGAGTTATCTAGAATCTAGATAATTATCTAAAATTAGGTAAACATACCTTTCCTGTATGTATTTCCCCCAACCCTTTAAATCCTGTGGTATGTCTCATCCCACTATGAGTTCCTCCGAATTTTAAATCTTCAGAAATAAGCATTTCAGGTGGCAGCCAGGGAATCCTAGTTCTGAAACAGTCAGCACCACTAGGTGGCAGCAGTAGGTCAGGCCTGCGCGCTCCCGCTGACTTAATTAGAGCAAAGCTCTCGCAGCTGCTAGCGATGACTGACTCTCTGAGGCCTGTCAGGCGGGCATTCTGAGGAGCAGATGGCTGGGGCACTATGCGGGCCTATCAGTCTTGAATTAATTGAGGAAATAGCGTGAGTGGAACGAAGCGTACAGACCTTTGCTTGAGGGGAGGGCTAACCTCTTACCACCTGATGTGAAAAACACTATGGTAAAAGAGCTACTCAATCTTTCTGGAGCTCCCCAGTTCCTTGCAGTGACCCTTTGTATGCCACTAACTGATAATTCATCTCATGTTCCCTTAGCTAAAGAAGCACACAAGGCCCCTGTGTTTATCGAGAAGCTGCAAAACACGGGGGTTGCCGATGGGTACCCCGTGCGGCTGGAATGCCGCGTTTCGGGGGTGCCGCCACCTCAGATATTCTGGAAGAAAGAAAATGAATCGCTCACTCACAGCACTGATCGAGTGAGGTAAGACTGCACAGTGGTTTCATCTACCCCATAGCTTGCGCAGACCCGGGGCTAGACGGTACATCAGAGACTGCTTGCAGATCGGTGAGCGGAGAAGCCACGTTAGCACCGATGAGCAAGACGAGAGTCACATGTCGTCCAAATGTCGGCTTAAGCTTTAGAAGAGGGCAATTTTGGTATGTGACCAAGTCGATTCGGACTTAACCTGGTTGCATTTTTGAAAATGCGTATATCAAAAGGAAAAGATGGGTTCATTTGCTCCCACGGCTGCAGCCCAGTCAGTGGTTTTGTTAAAAAAAAAAAAAAAAAAAAAGGCAGGTCTTCCCTCAGGAATTGGTGCAGGGATTTATCTGCCCTCTTGAGGTCTGCTCCGCTCCCCCATTAACTTAATGGGGTGAGCTGCCTCTCTGGAATAAGTATGGCCCTATTATCTGCTCCCCGCACAATTCCATTTCTAATGACCTAATTAAAAATGATGCTTTATATCCAAAGCCACTTTTTTAAAATGTAGAGCCCTAATGACTTTATCTCTCCCTGCAGCATGCACCAGGATAATCATGGCTACATCTGCCTGCTCATTCAGGGAGCAACAAAAGAAGACGCTGGGTGGTATACCGTGTCCGCCAAGAACGAAGCAGGCATCGTGTCCTGTACTGCCAGGCTGGATGTCTACAGTGAGTGCTGCCTCGTCTCATCTCCATGCGTCGCACACCCTGAAGGATGAAGAATTAGATATGGGAGTGATGTGCACATTGCTCTAAGCTTTATAGTCTAAGCTGATACACCAGGATTTTACTTGCCAAAAACATTCATATTACTCTTTCTCTTTCTGTTATAGTTTCCCGACATTAATAGTGAAACCCCCTCCGGGAGAACAGACACCCAAGTATCACCAGGGTCTTTGATTGATTAGCGAGATGTGCATGTTGGTTTCTTAGGCTGGCTGATCAGCTGTGTCTCTCTCACATCAGCATCCATAGGGTTAACATAAAGGCATTTGCATTTTTGCCATTTTCTTATTTGTGTATTCTGCAAGTGGCTGTCTCTAACCATTTCTTCCTGGATCATAGTCCTTCCCCGTCCTGCTGTAGTCTTAACCTGTGTACCTTGGTTCTGGAGTGTGTGCTTAACTTAGCTAAGCGCTTCTCTCATTGATGTATCTTAAGCAGCTCTTGGCCGTGGACTCTTGAAGGGGTGTGTGTGTGTGTGTGTGTGTGTGTGTGTGTGTGTGTGTGTGTGTTTGTATACATGGCATCCTAAATTTTTAAAAAAACCTACCAACTCAGTTTCAAGACTACAACAGAATTATATGATCCATTGCTATAAGAAAAAACACCAGAAAATATTGTTTTAATTCCAAATTTTACCTCTGCTTAAGAAAGTAATAGCCTTTTGAAACCTTCCCAGATGTCTGGTTCTCTTCCTTTTATTAATGTTAAAGTCTATCTAGACTTCCTAACTGTGACTATTGTTAAAGAAAAAGGAAGAAAGATAGGACAGATGGGAAGCTTATCAACTGTTTTGAGACTTCCCAATGCTGCAGGTACTAGAAGAACAAAACCTTCTGTATTGCCTGGCTTCACAGTCCCACGGCCACAGACAGTGACTTGTGGTGCCTGTAAGTACACTGCAGAAGTGCCTGTACACGACCCACATGTCTGCCAGGGCTGTACACTCCTGTACACATTCGAGGCCCTGAGAGATGGCTCGGCAGATAAGAGCACTGCCTGTTCTAGCCAGAGACTCAGGCTCAGTTCCCAGCTCTCACATGACAGCTCCTAGTTGTGGACTACCAGGGCAATCTGGCACCTTCCCAGGCACCGAGAACATACTCAGTGCACATACACATAGGCAACACACACACACACACACACACACACACACACACACACACAAAGGCGCATATATATATATACACACATATATATATATAATCACCAAAACACTCACACCAAGAATGCACATATATATAGGCAGAACACACACACACACACACACACACACACACACACACACACACAGTCACCAGGAACATGCTCACTGCACATGCATACATGCAGGCAAAGCACTCACATATATAAAAAATAAAATTTTTAAAAAAGTGTACGTACCCAATATGTATCAAAAGTCAGTTTTGTGTGTGTGCCTTTTTGTTTTTAGAGACGGGTTATTGCTCTGCAACTCAGGCTGGCCTATAACTCACTGTGCAAGCCAAGCTGACCTCAAACATCGGTAATCTGCCTCAGCCTCCCAAGTGCTGAGATTGGGAGTGTAAGCCACCAGGCTCTGTCCAAAAGACAGCGTGTGTTTACTTAAACCTCTCAGGGATTTCCAAGCATATCTTTGCTAAACGTCGTCATTTGCTCTCTTTCTTTGTAGCCCAGTGGCATCAGCAGCCACAGACCACCAAGCCAAAAAAAGTACGGCCCTCAGCCAGTCGCTATGCAGCCCTTTCGGACCAGGGACTAGACATCAAAGCCGCTTTCCAGCCTGAAGCCAGCCCATCTCACCTGACACTGAACAGCGGCTTGGTAGAAAGTGAAGACCTGTGATCGGCGCCCATGTTGAAGCTGAAAACTGAACGCCATTGCTTCGACCAGCCTACTCCGCTGTCACATTATGTGAAAGGCAGAAGTATACTGTCGACTTACGAAGTTAAAAAAAAAAACAAAACACCAAAATCATATTTTTCTTACTTAATAGAGAGTCTAAGTAGGTGATGCTTATAGAAATGTACACATTGCACAGAAAACTCACATTTATTGTCCAGTTTAAGACTTTTGGAACTGCTGTGATTAAAATGGTCTGAAATGCCAAAATGCCAAAAGAAACCAACTGTTCAGAGGTAACCACAATGTATGTTATCTCTAAGTGCCTTTAAGCACAAGGTATAGGTGCTACAGCATGGCAGTGTGAATGTTTGACAGATACAGTGACTTTGAAGCGCAGTGTCTACAGATGGCCCCAGTGAACCGCGTGCAATATGGAGGGACGAGAAAGAGAAGGGAGGGGAAGTCAGTCCTAGGAAATGCCTTGCCTTTGCAAACTGCTTGTGTTACATGGGAAAGGAGGAAATCCTTGCCTTAAGTTCCATTCATATCAGTTTTCCTTGTATGTTACCTTAGCTAACTTACAATCTGTGTTGAATAAAGGGTCACCTTAAACTTAAAGGGTTCCGGAGAAAACAGAGTTATATTACAGTCCATTCCACAAGAGGCATCCAAACCACGACCAAGGCAGGTAGCATTTAGAGGAGGCAGGTTTGGAAGGCATGAGGGGAAGGAAGGAATTGCTACCCACATGGGGATCTCATATCCATTTAGATGAATGCATCAGGGCCAGGTCAGGCTTCTTTCTTTGGTTTTCCTCTAAACCTTAAAAACATAGGTGCAGAAAACACTGCGGTTAACCAGTCAAGGACTCTAGGGGAACACCCAGAAGTCTGGAGCGTGTGTGTGGTAGAGACTTCCCTGTAGCTCAAGGGTGTAGTAGTTGATGATGTTAGTATGTAGAGCAAGTTGGACATGGTTGAGGTGGCAGGGGTGGCATATGAGAAGTAGACAGAAGGGTCTAGTCTGCCTAAGGGAGAAAGAGACTTGAGAGACAAAAACAAAAACAAGAGTGTGCTACAACGAACTTCTTTTCCATTGGCACTAGAGGGGCTGGGTGGAAATTTCGAGTTCCCGTCACCCCCTGGCTCCATGGAATCTAGCCTTAGGAGAGGGCCAGGCTCTGAGCATCTGTAAGGCCAGCTGCAAAGACTGCTTTTGGAATGCACGATTCTGCATCAGCTAAACTGAGTTGAATCTGACCAGACTTGATGACTTTAAGTCGGAACCAATTTTTTTTCTTTTTTTAAGTGAGAGAAAATAATTTGGCCTGATAGTGTAATACATGAGGCTTTAAAGGTACTTTGCTATGAAAAGAAAACACTGTGTTTGTTCCTCATCAAAACCTATCTATTGTTCATTATTTATAAAGGTGTTGAACTTTCTTAGCTCAGTTACTCAAGTCATACATAGTTCTTAAAACAATTTTATATCTGTAACCACCCCGTATTCTTTGTAATACTGCTTCACATGGTACAGCTTTCTACTTTTGTAAGAACACCAACCAAACAAGTTTTAGCAGGTTTGAACACTGGGGGGGGAGGGGCAGATGTTCTGTGTAGTGTGGTACAAGTCTCTGACCACATACACATTGCTAGTGGGGGATTTAAATTACTCATGGACCTCTCTCTGTTGTACAATTTCAGCCTATATCATATCAGAATTGCCAAGTTTTTCTGAATGTGACTTTTTTTTTTTTTTTTTTTTTTTTTGCTAATTTGCTGGGCTTGGGATTAACTCGCATTCTTTTGCCACCTTTTATGTTGTATTTATGAAAAAACAAAAAAACAAAAAAAAGGTAGTACCATACTTTGGATTGTTGTGCTGTTGTAATATGGACTTAACATCAATAAATAAATATTTAACAGATGGCAGTTGACCCTTGTGGTGTTGGTTCTATTGCCACTGTAACACACCAGCAGAGTGGGAAGCTTCAGATTTCTGTGTCGTCCGAGTCAGGTAGGTCAGAAGTTGGACATGAAAGGGCAAGTTCCAGTTCGCCGGGTCACAGGCGGCAATCTTCCCTGGTGCCTTAGTGGTTATGACAGAATTCAAAAGTTCCTTGACAGTCTGGGTCAGAGGAGCCACTTAGTCTGTCGGCCAGGGGCTGCTCTCCTCTCCCCAAGGCTATGGGGATTTCTCCCCCTTATCTTCAAAGCCAGACATGAGAATTCCCTTTGTACTCGACCTGCTCATTCTTGGACTCTATTTTGCTATGGAAGGGTCCACTCCCCTTTAAAGGAGCACCTGAATAAATCAGGCCCATCCACACAATCTCCTTTCTAAAAAGCACTTGTCTTAGAAACGTAATTGTATCTTCAAAATTCCTTTCAGGGGACAGGAAGGTGGCTCTTGAGTAAAGGGTTTGCTGCATACAAATGAAGACTGTTCATATCCCTAAAAAACTGCTACTGACTGTGTCTGCCCTCTGTGCAGAGGGGCCAGATTCCTGGGGCTCACTGGCCAGCCAGGCTAATCAAGACATCGAACTCTGGATTCAGAGGAGAGGTCTTGCCTCACAAAATGAGGAGGAGAGTGACAGGAAGGCAACCTGACGTCACCCTCTGGCCTCCACATGTACCTGCATCAGCCTGTGTACCCACAGCATGGGTACACTATACACACACCCAGAGGAGAACACCCATCTCTTCCAAGTAGCACTGAGATTCAGCCTTGATTGGAGAAGAGAGGTGTGTGGGACAGCTGTCTGCTCACTAACTCTCAGAAACAACTTAGCAGACAAATAAAACCAGAAACACCAATTACAACCCTGTGCTGTTCAAGGCACGTGACCCACTGGGATTTCACCTACCATGCCTAGCACATAGTTTTCACTTTCTCCGATCTATTCTTTATGTTGAAATTTCATCTAATTAAAGAGTTTCCCATTGTACTATAAATTATGGGCATTTGCCTGATTCCTTTTGAGAAGCCTGTAGATCAAGTCTTAGAGTAATTCTCTCTAGACTGGCTATCGGGAACTTGCTAGAAATGCAGATTCACACATGATGCTGTCCATGAGGCAAAACCACTTGGAGCTAGACAGACCACGGAACCTAGGGGAAGTCTACTACAGTAATTCTGCTAAATCAGCAGTTCCCAACTTGTGAGTTGAGACCCCTTTGGCTAACCCCTATCAACAAAAATGTTTACATTATGATTCTTAGCAGTAGCAAAATTACAGTTATGATGTATTAATGGAAATATTTTATCACTAGGGGTCACCGCAGGAGTAACTGAATTAAAGTTGCCACGTTGGGAAGGTTGAGACACACTGTGCTACGTGAGCGTAGGAATATAAGGACTCCTGATGGCCTAGTGCGATCCAGAGCTCAGTGCCTTCTTCAACCCTCAGCAGAGAAGCTTCTCGCTGTAGATGTGTAGATTAACACAAACCCCCACAACTGATCAGCACGCAGAATACGACACTACTGAATGCTTAGCTCTAAATGGAAGGTCTATGTCACGCCCCTTTGCTTAAGGCTCTGGGGTGTACACAGAGAGACTGTAAAAGCCAGAGGTGGTGGATGATTCTAGGAGGCAGCATGTGCTAGACACAAGAGAAAGATGCAAATCACAGGAATTGAGAACAGGTCCATGACCTGCACACGCTCCAGCCAGACAAAAGCCAAGCACAGAAGTGGAGAGATGGGCAAAAAGTCCAATCCCTAGCCAAGAAGCTGTTCATAACCGATAGCTTCTGGGAAAAGAAAATCAGTTTTCTTTGATAGAGAACACTAGGCATCCCAACTGAATGACACGGCACACACAGCCCTCAGGAGGAGCCAAGTAACACAAACCTGGCCCGTGTGGTTTTGGTGGCGGTGGCAGCGTGGGGTTCCTTTGTCTGTCATGTGGAAGGGAAAGAACATGAAGTCGGGTGGGTAGGGAGGTGGATGAGGATCTGGAAGGAGTTGGGGAAGGGAAAGAATATGATTAAAATATACTGTATGAAATTCTCAAGGAACAAATAAAATCATTCTTTACAAAAATAAAGGCCCTTAGCACAACTGTGGAAATGGCCTCTGGGGATCCTAAGGCTTCACCTTCTTTGCTGAGTAAATCTTTCCCCTTGCCCCAACAGCCTCTCCTCAATTCACTGGGGCCCTGTCAATTGGTAAGTAAATGGGCAGGCTTGGTAAAACACCGGCAACATGTCAACATCTCATTTAGATTACTGGTCCAAGAATTCAAAATTCCACTGGTGGTAATTATTCAAACTTAAATATTGCCCAAGAGAAAAAAAATAATTGGCTTAGCACTGAAAATTCAGTTGTAAAAATAAACCAAAGTCACTGAGATAACCACCAAAGAGAATCCTGTCAAGAACTAACACGCCTGCATTTGTACCGAGTCAGTGTCCATACCAGCTACAACTACAACCTGACACGCAACAGCTGCACGTCCCGAGTCACGAAACCACTGGCTAATCCTTGTACTCCTCATGTGTTTGGTGCAGAACAGCAAGGTGGAGACATCAGAAAAGTGCAGTGCGTTTAAGCGTATAACAAATGAAGGCACAGCATGTGCTCTGGCCTTGGGAGCTTATGATATAGATGAAAGACGAGAATTTTTAAAATGTTAGCTATTACTTTATTTCGGTATTTTGTCAAGTAGTATCATTTCCTTATTCACACTAATTCCTAGTCACAAAGTTTGGAGAAATGCTCCTTATAGTGGATTGGCCTGAGGCTGCTTGTATTGTAATGCTAAGGGTTATCGATAGGAAATAGATTTAATAGCATAGAGGGAACATGTCTGCCCAGCTCTAGTGCTGATTAAGGCTTATTGTAAATATAAAGTTTGTGTATATCTCTTATCCAGAAACTAAATGGTCAAAGGTGGGGTAGAAACCCTGGATTGGGATTAAAAATCTCAACCACAGTTCCCATAATACTAGGTCTCAACTCTTGAATACCCAATAATCTGTCTTCTCTCACTATTTGGGTAATAATGCATGTAAATCAGCTCAGCTTCTCTGCATAAATTATCCCCTAATTTGCAACATATAATCATATCTGTATAAAGCTGACACAGCCCCTCATAAATTGAATATGAATAAAAATATGAAAAGAGCACATATTTTAAAAAACAGCGTAAAAACTGAGTACTCTGGCTTCAGCCCCCAACCTTTTCCTTCAAATGCTAACCATGGCTGGACCATGAGCTGTTAGGAGGGTGGCAGCCATAAATAAGTCTTCTGTATAAGAATTGGCTAAAGTTCTCAGGCCTCTGAATGCAAGTATTACATTAAAATTTCTACAAGTCGATGAGAGAAGGGAGTGGAACCGTGAGGGATTATTTTACCTTTCCAAAGATCGCCACATATTTCAGACTGAGATAGATGGGTACAGGATTAGTGTGGGGGTTGGGGGCCTGCGCCCATTCTGCCGCAGGGCTCAGGACTCGGGAAGTTTGAGGACAATGCCAAGCAGCGCCACAGGACACTGCTCTGCCCAGGGGTGGGGAAGCAGTCTGAGGCACGGACACAACCAGAGCTAGCTCGAGGTCCCCGGGCCTGCAAGGAGGCCAGGACTGTCTGGTTCTCGGGCTCTTGGTTATCCAGGCACCGCTGGGATGCCACAGAAGAGCTGAGAATGGAGTCGGGCCCGCAGGGCTGGATCTAGCCTGGGGCAGAGGGGGGAAAGTTCTGGCTGGTCCCGAGGGGAGAATCTTTTGGCTCGAACTGCAGTGGTGGGCTTGGACTTGGTGGTGGGCACTGCTAGGAGCACAGGGAGGCCTTCTGTAGGAAATCAGAGGCTCTGTAGGCGAAGGGCTTCTCTATGGCTCTCCACAGCGGACCCCATGAAAAGAGGCAGTCCATGGTTTCAAGGCATTTATTGTCATGGCGGAAGGTGGATGAATAAAATCATACCCCACTTCTCAGAGTGGGCCTGAGATTAAATACCGTTTGCAGGGAGGAGTGTCTGGGAAGGAAAGTTCATTGGCTAAGCCTCCAGGCCTTTAGATACCTCATTATAATGGAGATCTGTCTTGAGCCTACCTTACCTGTGGTCACATCCTCTACCTGTGAAGGGGCTTGGGGTTACCCTTATGTGACCGATGGTTACAAATCTATGGAGGGCTGAGGCTAGTGACAGGCCTGGTTTCCTGGGAGTCAGGCGAAACGCCTGCCATCCCTTCAGGGTCACTGGGATTTCAAACCTTCTCAACCGGGAACCAAGATGTCTTTCACTGCCCCCACAGATGGGGGCACAGTTTAAAGTGTGAACATACACACTTAAGGGCAACCCTATTGGTAACATAGTCTTCGTTGTTGTTTTGAGCTTTTTGCTCATGTAGCCCAGACTAGTCTCAAGCTCACTGTGTAGTTGACATCTTTGACCTCCTATACCCTCAACACCATATAGTTACTACAGCTGAGTGCCACCATACCTGGCTTCTTTCTCATTGCTTCCTTCTTGATTACACAGCAAACCAGGTTCACTCCAGAACATGATGTGTCCAGCAAAGGGAACTCAAGCCTGCACGTGTGTGGGTGGCCAAAGATGAATGGGTCAGAGCCTAAGGAAGCTACCTACTCTCTAGGCACAAACTCTCCTACCCAGACTCATCCCCTGTGAAATACCCTGTGTGCCACATTTCCTAACAGTGCTACCACCTAAACATTCCTCAATCACCATGGCTTGCACTTAGTGGGTCATTCATTAGGTAGTACCACCTGCACATAGTGGGTCATTCATTTGGTAGTACCACCTGCACACCGGGCACATGTTCTCATCCTGAACCATGCTGTACAGGGAACCCACATGTACAGCACTGACTCAGTAGGCAGGCCCAAAGCCCAGGGTTCAATCCCAGAACTGAAAAAAATGAATGTTTATAAATTAAGTAAAGAAAGAAGCAGGAAAGAGATAAAGGGCTCCATATTTAGTACAGTGTTTGTTATGACACAGCTATTCTGAATTTATCAGTCCAGCGTATGCATATATTAGAATTGATCTTCAATATATAATTAAATCTCCATTTAGATAATGTTCTGTTTCAAAACTGTATTTAGATGGTTCCTGGGTCACAGAGTTTTGTTCTGTTCTAGTCTGAAGTGCTAAGGACTGAACCTGGGGCCTTGCTTATGCTGGGCAACCACCCTACCACATCAGTTACCAGTCCCTCTTAAAATTTATTATTATTTTGAAAAAGTCTTGCTAACTCTCCCAGGCCATCCTTGAACTAGGTAACCCAGGGTGTCCTTGAATTTGCTATGTTGTTCCTCAGCTCCTCGAGTAGCTGAAATTATAGGTACTTTTTTTTCCTTTGGTTTACCGAGAGGGTTTCTCTGTGCAGCTTTGGCTGTCCTGAACTCAGAGGTTCACCTGCTTCTGCTTCCCAAGGGCTGAAATAGAAAAGGTGTGTTCACCAGCACCTGGCTAAAACATTACTTTTTTAATTGAAATATTAAGAACATTTCAATAATGGTAAATAAAAAACAGAATGAATCAAGGAGGGAGAGAGAGAGAATACAGAAATAGTCTATTATTCCCTACAGAAGTTCAAGGCAAAAGGAATTCTGTCTATATTTGCAATCAGTTATGTGTCTTCATTTCTATTCTCAACAAATACTCTTTTCTAAGACCAGTGTTTTCCAGGCAAGGAAGCTCAGTGGTAAAATACTTGCCTGGCAACTGGTGAGACACCCTGGGCTTCACCCATCACCACAAAACAAAACAAAACAGAAACAAGAAAACACACACACACACACACACACACACACACACACACACTTCTTGTGAAACAAAAATCCATGGTTACTGTAACCGTACATTTTTTGATTAACTGTAATTATTCATTATCATTCTAAGATTTCAGGCTGAATCATTATATCCACTAGCATAAATTATTCTTAATTATGTGTGTATGTATATATGTATATCTGTGTGTATATCTGTGTGTCTTTTGTTTTCAGACAGGTTCTCACTAGGTATTCCTAGCTGGCCTGGAACTTAGTATGTGAACAAGGATAGCATGAACCCTCAGAGATCTACCTGCCTCTGCCTCCTGAGGGCTGGGATTAAAAGCATATGCAACCACATCTGACTATAATTTTATATTTCTTATATAGTTTTTGCACTTTGATTTGAGGCAAGACATCCCTGAGTTGACCAAACTGACCAGAACTATGTAGGTCAGACTGACCTTGAACTCTTGGTCATCCTGGCTCAGCTTTCTGAGTGCTAGGATGACAGGGGATGGTCTTCCACACTCAGCTCTTTATATGGTTCTTAAGTAGCTAGCTATACCGAGGTTTTCATGAGGAAAAACACTCCCTAAAATCAAGATTAGTGTGGTTCATAACTACCGCAGGTACCTTAAGGACTCAATACATCATTTCCTATAGAGAGAATTTTGGTTGCTTTGAAAAACACAGGAATATCATATATTTTTGTTTTAATCCCAGGTGTGAAATATGGGGCTGTTTCAGATCGTCCAACAGCAGTTGACTACGATTTGCCTAGTGCTCTAGCAGAGGCATGGTTTTGCCAGCTGCAGATAGTTTGTGACTGTGAGACACTTGGAACGCTAGAGACTTATCAGGAAGTATATCAATGCTGCAGCCCTGAGAAGAGATGGCTGCTGGTTGGTGGGTGGATGCTGTGGGTGGGTGGATGCTGTTGGTGGGTGGATGCTGTGGGTGGGTGGATGCTGTGGGTGGGTGGATGCTGTGGGTGGGTGGATGCTGTGGGTGAGTGGATGCTGTGGGTGGATGCTGTGGGTGGATGCTGTGGGTGGGTGGCTGCTGGTTGGTGGGTGGATGCTGTGGGTGGATGCTGTGGGTGGATGCTGTGGGTGGATGCTGTGGGTGGATGCTGTGGGTGGATGCTGTGGGTGGATGGATGCTGTGGGTGCGTGGATGCTGTGGGTGGATGCTGTGGGTGGATGCTGTGGGTGGATGCTGTGGGTGGGTGGATGCTGTTGGTGGGTGGATGCTGTGGGTGGGTGGATGCTGTGGGTGGGTGGATGCTGTGGGTGGGTGGATGCTGTTGGTGGGTGGATGCTGTGGGTGGATGCTGTGGGTGCGTGGATGCTGTGGGTGCTGTTGGTCATTTGGGAGGGTCGGCTACTGTTTGATAGTAGTTGTGGTCAAGAAAAAAACAAAAAGAAAAGGATTAGATTCAGGAATCTCTTTCTGCCCTACCTAGTGTTAGGGGGTTGAAAGAGTGGATAACCCACAAAGTAGCAAAAGTACAGCGACAACCCCAAGAACTGCTACATACAAAGTCAACCGCACCACACTTATTAGCAGATTATTTCCCTGAGCAGTGAAAAGTAGCATCACTCTAAGGAAACAGGACTTGATTGTAGAAATGGCTGAACAGAGGACACTTTGTGTCTCCCCAGCACCCCTGTAAAATGCTGGGCATGTTCATGCATGCCTATAACCCCAGGACTGAGGGGCAGAGACAGGAAGGAAGATTTCAAGAGGTCACTGGCCAGCGTCCTAGCTAAACTAGTAAGCCTCTGGCGCTGACAGCCCGCCTCAAGTCAGTGAGGGGAAAGACACCAGTACCCTCACCCTCCTCTGGCCACTAAAGGCATGTACGTGCATGTATGTATGTGCTATACATCCACCCACATACACACAAACCCTACACATACTACAAGCATACACACACACACATCACACACACACACACACACACACACACACACACATACACACACACACAGAGTCACAGTCGAGTATAAGGCAGGTATAATGGCTCACACCTACAACCTTAGCACTCGGGACATTAAGGCAGAAGGACCGCTGTGAAGTCAAGGTGAGCATGGGAAACATAGTAAGTTCAGGGCAGCCAGAGCTACAGAGTGACACCCTGGCTCAGAAAGAAGATGAAGAAGTGGAGGTAGTCAGATCGTGAGGTGATGGGTGGGGGAGTGGTGTAAGAAAGGGTGGGTAGGGGCAGAGGAAAGAAAAATCCTCTCTAAACAAACATCTTTCTCTACTTGACATTTTTCCAACATGTATTAAATAAATGATTGCCTATGTACATGCAGATACAATATTATGCAGAAGGTATAGTGAAATACTGCCTCAAAATGCAAAACAAACAAAGGCAGCCCTCAGCAAGGCTGCTCAAGTAATGTGGTAGATTGAGTGTGAAATGTCATGTGTGAACACCTGGTCCCTAGTTGGTGGCATTGTTTGGAAAAGATAAAGAACCATGAGGAGGTGAAGCCTTGCTGGAGGGGCGGGCTTTGAGATTTTACATCCTGGCCCCACTTCCTGTTCGCTCTCTCTGCTTCCGGTGTGTGGATGAAGTGTGGCCAGCAAGTACTCTATTCCTAGCACCATGCTCTTCCTGCCTGCCCCCGTCCTCCCTGCCTTCATGGCCTCTGCCATCTGGGACCATAAGCATCGGGAAAGCCTTTACTCCCCTATGTGGCTTTTGGTCATGGTGTTCTACCAGAAATAAAAAAAGGACCACAACAGTCTAGAAGGCTGAAGTCTTTAACATCCGGCTTGATACAGGTATATCACAATTAGACAACAGAATTTTCTACTTCCAAGGCAAAAATGTAGAAATTAATACTGATGTGTAGCCCTTACAGAATGTCCATGCACTAAAACTGCTGCTGCCTGTAAAGACAGAGACTTCACACCTTTTAGATTACAACTAGTCACACTTTGTTTTGAGACATGTTCATACAAAGATGGAAGGAATCATTTGTAGTATCCATTAGCTAATTTGTTTCCATTAGCAAATGTCACCCATATAGATATGATTGTCTAATTAATAGGAAAATGTGTGCTTGATCCAGATCACCATTACAGTAATATCATCTCTAATTAGGCAGTGAGCTGTAATCCTCCATCCACGATAAGAACATGTCCTGTGATGTATGGTGACTCTAAAAGAAACACAACGGCATGTGCCACCTCAAGAGCTTCTCCAAACCTCCCAAGAGGGATGTTTTTCTTGAAATGTTCTTCTTTCAAGTGTTTTGTCATATCCGTGTGAATAAATCCTAAAAGAGAAATGTTAATCAATTGAAAAGTATGAACACTAAAAATGGGTTTTCAACTCTTATTAAGAGAATTTGCAAAAGAGAGAGACGGAGGGAGAGAGGGAGGGAGGGAGGGAGGGAGGGAGGGAGGGAGGGAGAGAGAGAGAGAATTTGCTTCTGAGAACTTGACATTATTAATAAACATTGTTTAGGAACAACAGAGTACTATTAGCAATTACTTAAGTGTACAATTTTATTCACTTTAACTCAATGAATGTTTATTGAAAACAAAAATGCCTAATTCTCAAGTCCACAGCTCAGCTCTTAGTAAAAATAAAGACAATGCTGTTGACTGTAACAGGAGGTACAGACATGAATGAAACACAATATATTCTTTGAACAACTAAAATCCATGGAGGGAGGAAGTAATTGTCACATTTAATTGTAATGTAATAAAGTCTTGTGAATTCATTTATAATGCTGTAAATAAAATGACAGAGAAATGATTTTCACACAGGTGGGGTAGAAAGGACAAAACAGTATTGAGAGACGCTATCACAAAGATGGTATCACGAACTGATTTTGTAATACTCATAAGGATTAGACCATTCCATTTACCAAACCATGATAACTGATAAGGGGGTAGCCCAAGACTCCAAAGTCCACATAAAAAAAAAGCCCTATGGTCATTTGAATCTAACCTGGATTCGGATGTACACAAAAGATCAAATTTTAACTCAGTATTGGTACATATGCAATAGAGTGTGCAGACAGCATGTTCTAAAATGAGTTCTACAATATCAAGTAGGATTATTGTATATATGTATGCACAATACACACACACACACACACACACATACACACACACACACACACACACACACACACACACACACACACACCAGGATCAACTATAGGTTTATGAAACAACTACAAGAATAGTCTCAGACAAATATATAGCACTAACAAAATTTTACCACATACTTTCTTGTTCACTAATTAATCCTAAAAAAAAAAAAATTGAGACATGGTCTCACCATGTAGACCAGGCTAGCCTAAAACTCAAATAAAATCCACCTCTCTGCCTCTTGAGTGCTAGGATTGAAGGCTTATGCTACCACGCCCAGGTTCAGTCACTAGGTTTTAAAGAAAGCCAACACTAGCTTTCATGAGAGAGGCAGGTATGGTGAAAGTTTATGGTTCAAAGTGATAAAAGGTGGACTTAAAGTCAGACAAGCCACAGCAAGTGAAGGTTCCATGTGCACCCACAAAAAATAGTTGGTTTATGTTAAATCTAAATCATTTATAAATTAAACTATAAATCAGCTTAACTATATTGCCATTTACGAATGACATGTTGATAAATGGGAGCTAAATACTGGATTCAGCTGCTCGTTTATTATGTAATACCATATAATTAACTTTACTTTGGAGTTTCATTTATGAAATCTCAAATGTTTTCTTTAAAGTCCTGTGAAAAATCACTGTAGGTTTTTTTTTCTACCTAAGATAGTGAGAGGTTCCTGGGGAAATCTGGAAACAAACTGTAAAGTCTTTCAACAAGGAATGGGTTAAGACCTGATACATCCATGGCATAGACCACTGTTCACTATCATATTTGAAGATTTCACATCTGCAATCTTAAAAACAGGTTATAAGTGGATCCCATTATGTCACTATTGAAAACAAGGCAAAATATACATTCCAAAATGCTAACACCAGAGTGAAAAGTGACAGTAGTCACCAGAATTATATTCCAGGTGATGATTTTTTTTAATGTTTTCCTCCTTTTAGACCGTGTGTGTGTGTGTGTGTGTGTGTGTGTGTGTGTATTTGCACTCTGATAAAATTATTGTAACATATGAAAATTCTGATACATGCAGTCTATAATGAGGGCAGAATAACAGAACTAATTTTGTGTTGCCTGTGAGAATATACTCTGAAACACAATCCCTCTGCCAGAAAGGTTTGAGAAGTCAGCAACATTTACCTTCATCTTCACATACAGTGTGGGCAGGAAGGGATAAAGGCAGCAGCTGACACAGATAGAGCCACAATGCCTCTGCAGACTTTCAAACAAACGCGCTGTTACGAAGCAGGGTCTCATTGTGTAGCTCTGGCTAGCCTGGAACTCCGTCTGTAGTCAAAGCTTGTCTCAAACTCACAGAGATCCACCGCCTCTGCCTCCTGGGTGCTGGGATTAAAGGAGTGTGCCACCACACCTGGCTTGGTCTTCAGTGAGAAGCCAGAAGCCAGAAGATTTCGGTTCTCTCAAGAACCCATGAGTTCAATGAAACCCAATGCTGTGTGTTTGCAAACTTGTTTTCAAGGATGCCCCAGAAAGAATGAACCCTACGATCACTTCAGGTTAGAGAAGTTGAGTAAAATAAAATAATTAATGTTAATGCTAAAAACTTCATGTTACAATCCCTAGCCTAAGGCTCTGGGAACATGGCTGAAGAGGCGTGAGATTGTAGAGGACTAGAGTGTCTGCTATGAAGGACGTTCCCTCTGCATATGATGGAGAAGCTGCACCCATGAAGTCTCAACACTATGGCCACCCAAACAATTGTGCTCTGCACAGTGAGTGACCCAGCAGCATGGATGGGGATTCACAAGGCCTGACCCTGGATGAAGAGCCATGAGCAGTTAAAGGCTGCTGAGCAGAGGAGAACCCGTCTCCTCCAGTGACAACTGCAACCGGCAAGCCAGGCCCGTGTGGTCAGCACCAACCACAAACACACAGGAGCCACTCCACAGGACTCGGCACAGCACACGCACCTGTCCCAAAGAGTAACTGAAGAAGAGATCATAGAGAGGGAGGAGAGGGGAAAGGAGGAGATGGGGGTGGGGGTGGAAATGACGTAAATACAGCCAGTATTCATGGATATCCTCAAAACTTTTAACTTACAAAAGAAACAATATCAAAGAACTCATGATACAACTGATTTTTACTCTTTAAAATTTGAACAAAACTGGCATGAAGAGTTTTATGCTAACTCCATAAATTGGGCAGAAAAGTGATATATTTTAATTTAAAGGAACAAGGAAAATAGGCAGGAGACCCTGCAGTAGCGAAGGTCTGCGAGCCCCTGTCATACAGGTGAGCTGCTTTCAGGCCGCTTCCAGCCGGCCTGGTGCTGCTTGCTGTGGTGAGGAGACCACTGGATTCGGGTTCATGAATCAAGATTCTGTGCCCTCTCTGACGCTGTAAAGCTGTGACAGACACACACTCTGGACTAACTAATCCTGGGTTGTCTGTGTATCACAACATGAGCAAACAGAAGATGGCAGGCCCCTGAGGTTTCCTTCCAGATGCACATGGTTGGCTTTTGAATAAGAAATCATCATGACTGACTCTACTGGAAGACTGGGAAACAGCTCCCTGGAAAAGTCCTCATTTCTTACACATATTATATACAAATATAAGGTGTGCAGTCATTCACTACAGGAAAAGAGGGCCCCCACAAAGTAATGGGGCCACCAGTTTGCAAAGTAAGCATGTCCGTTGGCAGAGGAATTACCACAGCCTCTCTCCCAAAGCAAAGAAGGGAGTGGGCTGATGGGATGACCCAGTGGGTAAAGACACTTGCTGCAAAAGCCTGAGGACCTGAGTTCAATCCCCAGAACACACACAAAGGTGGGTGGAGGGACCAGCTTCCTTCACATCCTCTGACCTTGACTGTACTGTGCCATGTGCACAGGTGGCACAAATAATAATTATTTTTTAAGAAAGGGAAGAATTTGCCCTGATATACTAGTTTTTCCTCTTAGATTATATTTAATGTGGAAAACAAACATATTCCTAAAGATCCTTCTCTTTGATCTGCAGTGTCTTTTTAATTCGTGGACTTTATGTTTAATGTGTTGTAGATTTACACAACTACTGCACATTGCTCCTGTGCTGACCACACTGCCATGGCCCCTGTGCCCTCCATTTCCCTTATTACTGACACCTTGCCTTGGTGTGGTTTTCGTACTATGAGTGAACAGTGCTGACAATCACTAGGTAAAGCCCATGGAATACAAGAGCCGGGGTCCTCTTTTAGCTCTATGTCTAGGTCTTACCCAGAGCTACTGTCATGCTATCATTACAATATAGTTGTTCTGACCTACTCTGTCTGCAGTTTCTCAGACCTCACAGACCTGTTCTAGTTCATCAGAAATTAACTAAGGAATGTTACTAGTCTCTTATGATAAATTGCTCAGTGCTGTACCAAATGTCAATGTTCTCTTACGCTGAAGCTCACGAACCATGCAATCCTCACTTAGACATACATTCACAGCCCAATGCATTATACATCAATGATCTCTTGGGTCCCCTCCAACCCATACATCACAGAGCTAAGAGTAGATACCAGTGGTCCCTGAACACCCCTCATATCCTAATGCTTGTCTTACCAGTCTGTCTTCTTTCCTTGGCCCTAAAAGGCTCTCTCCAGGATTGTTCTTCATATTTGTAAAGTTCTGGAAACTCTCCATACTCTACATTCATGATTCATGTATTTAAAAGATTTGCTATGGCTATAAAAGTTATAAACTACCAGTAGGTGCCACTGTCCAACAGAGAATACTACTGCATTGCTGGACACTTAAAGGTTTCCAACTGGCTACAAAGCCACTCCTCCTTAGATCAAACACAATAAGTGAAAAGATGTGCACTCCAGCAACTTAGAGCAAAGACACCGTACTTCCTACCAGACATACAATGACAACCCAACACAGAGGGGTAAGGTGTCCAGAATCAAACTTGGGCCTAGTACATGCTGGGCAAATGCTCTAGCACTAGGCCACACCTCAAAGCCCGCCATTAAAATTCGAGCTCTTTACTCTGGGATGCGCTGGCTCCTGAAAGCCATGAGAATTCTTATGTTATAAACTCTGAAGAAAGGACATTCCATTGCTTCACTTTTGACAAGAAATTGACAAGAGTCAATCTATCAAATATAATTTCTCAGATTGATTTTCAATTAGGGAGATTCATCCACAAAGACAACTTTATATGCCAAGTTGAAAATGCCAACACTTAGCAGAACAGTCAAGGATTCAGGATGGAGTGACAGTCTAATTATTATCTGTCCTGTTTCCTGGTTTTCATGCTACAATTTGCTTTTCAACTGTTCTTCTGTTATTTAGAACCTCCGCTTAAAGCGAATCAGGAAAACTTGGCATAAAAAGAAACAAGCTCGAGATCTAAGGGCTGGGAAGATGGTTCCGTGTGTAAAGCACTTACTGTACTAGCATGAGGCCCACAGTGTGGATATACTAGACCTATATCAAAGCCAGGCAAGGCAGCACAAGAGGACCAGCACTGGAGACGCAGAGAAGACGAACAGGTCACAGGGTCTCACTAGTCTCAGCCAGTCTAGCTCAAACAGTGAGCTTCAGAGCTTCAGGTTCAGTGAGAGGCCCTGTCTCAAAAAACACTCTGGAGAAATGAATGACTGCTCTCCAGACATTAGTGCACAGGTAAGTACACCGTGAGTGCACACCTGCTAGCTTTATTTAAAGATCTAGTCCAGAAGCCGAGAGATCTTAATATCAAAATTAAGTCAACAGATAACATAAAATTGATTTAATCTTGTCTTTTCAATCTGTACTATGAAACAAGATGTGTGTGTATATATATATATATATATATATATATATATATATATATATATTTTACATGTACATACATATATATTATACAAAACAGTATTACAAAGGCTACCCTACTAATGGTCACTTTCAGATTTTTATCCCCAATATGAATTGCACAGGAAAAATATGATATTTACTAAAGGCTCTATGGCACCTCCATAACACCTTCCAAACATCTCCTTTGCATAGAAACTGGATTCCCAGCACCCATGCCGTTGCCTTGACAACTAATCCATCCTAAACTGCTTCAGCATCTTCCTAACATGGTACACATCACTCCTCTACCTTCAGCCACGACACTGCAGGGCTCTTTCCAACTGTTTCTGGATCTTATAACAGAAACACGTCATTCGTTTCTATTGCTCCTGGACCTAGCACAGCCTTGGCAGAGGAAGGCACCCTAGGACATTCGCTGCATGAGTCCATGAGAATTGGGAAGATGAGCCTTCCTCTCAGACAGTCAGCTATTACATCACCAAAAAAATAGGATTAACTCCTCATTACTCATACCACTGGAATCCTGAGAAGAGAGATAAGTAAACAACCCCACGGATGGCTAGCTCAGCCAACACTAACGGTGACAGCCTGCACAGAGCACACAGAAGCAGAAGGCCAGGCCTAGGTGATAACAATGCAGCTCTTCATGCAAAGCTTTGGTCTGAGGCTCTTTTCCTTTTTCCTTCAAAAGTATTCATCTAAGCTGACGTCAGTGTCAGAAGCTAACTTTACACAGGGGATTAATTCTTCAATCTAACACTCTCCCAACAGGGCTATTTCAGTGACTACAGGGATTACTTTTTTAAGTATATAAAATTGCAAGACAAAGAGAGACTACCTAGGCCCAACAAGATGGCTTAGCAGGGAAAGACACCTGCCATCAAGTCCGATGACCTGGGTTTGATCCATGGAACCCACATGCTGCAAGGACAAAGCCCATTCCTGCAAGTTATGCTCTGATAACCACATGTGCAGTAGCGTGCATGCACCCACACAGAAGTATATAGGTTCCCACACAAATAAATGAATACATAAGTATACAAAAGATCCTATTCTAACTTACAAAGTATAGGAAAACATCCACTCTGTTAGGAAATCAAGTCAATACCTAACGAACAATTTCTAACAGCCCAGCCAATAATAAAAGCCAAACATATCTGAATTTGACATCTTTTATTAGAAAGGGGCAAACAATATACAAGTGAACCGAAGAGTAAGAATAAGTAAATAAATACATAAATAGGAAACTAAAGGATAAAAGACATCAATCTGATTCAAAAGGAAGCCTTGAGGAGCATATTTTTCAGCTTCCCATGAGACAGCCAGGTAGCCTTGCATAAATCTCATCAGACCCTTGGTCACAATTTTCTAAATTGTCAGTGTGGCTGGAACAAGCTAGGCCTGCAATCCCAGTACTACAGTGCATGGTAAAGACCCTATCTCAAAACACAAGGTGATCTCCAAGGTTTTCTTACCATAATTCATTCCTTGACTGGTGAAAAAAATTAAAGATTTTTATGTAAGATAAGAGGAACAAGACAGGGGATTTTTTAGTCACTAATTCATTATTTCTTTCAACAATGACTTTAGAGGGCCACTATCCAAATGTCAATTAATGACTGCCAATTAACAAATTAACCGGCAACCTAGTGGCCTGCCTTATATCAGTAAATCATACTACAGTTATTGTATGACATTGTCACTGACCTGGTGCAACCACATTCACTCTGATTTTCTTCCGGGCAACCTCTTTAGCAAGCGAGCGTGAAAACCCGATAAGCCCTCCTTTGGTGGCACTATATGCGGCCTGGCCCACATTGCCTTTTAAACCAATAATACTCCCTGCAGGAAAAGAAGAAGGCAAGGACAAGCCAATCAGATCGTTATTTGACAATTCATATCCTTTAGTCACCAAATCAGGAAGGAAAACCCACCTTCTCTCATTTTTGCTAAAATGAGACTCTACCATGGTCCTTGGGGTAACCCAGACACACAAGGCAAAGAGAAATTGAACAAAAATTATGTCAAACCACCAATAATGTGAGAGAGGCTTGTGTGATTTGTTACATGAAAGGTGGGAAGAGGTCAGGGACAATAAATGCTGGGTCTGAGGTGTGGTGTTTGAATGAGAAATGTCCCTCTAGGCTCAGACATTGAACACTTGGCCCCGGTGCTGATTGGGAAGTTTTAGGTGTGGGCTTGCTGGAGTATGCCATGGGGTGGGATGAATGTTAGCAGTATATGGCTTCACTCGACTCCCAGGTCTCTCTCCACTTCCTGCTTGTGGTTGAGATGTCACCTCTCAGTCTCCTGTTTCTGCCACCTTGCCTGCTGTTTGCCTCACCACCATGACAGATTTGTATCCCGCAAGGACCGTAAGCCAAAATAAACTGGCTTCAGTTTTGGCCATGGTGTTTTATCACAGCAACAGAAAAGTAACAAACACAGGCAGAAAAAAAGTTAAAGCCAGAAGATGTAAAATAAAAACTGATTAATTTATAATTCTGTCATAGATGGGAATAAGTATTCACTTCTACCTATAAGAACAAATCCCAGGCTGGAGAGATGGCTCAGTGGTTAAGAGCACCAACTGCTCTTCCAGAGGTCCTGAGTTCAAATCCCAGCAACTACATGGTGGCTCACAACCATCTGTGATGTGAGATCTGGTGTGTCTGAAGACAGCTACAGTGTACATATATAATAAACAAATCTTCTGAAGAAAAAAAAAGAACAAACCCCATAACTTTAAACTACTGTCAATCAAAACTGATCATGAAAACGTCCTAACAGTGCAATTTTGCTACTTTTGTTTATATGCACCTTGTACTTGAACTAAACATTCATCAGTGCCCTTGTCTAATAAATATGTAAGAATAATTTGTAATTCAAATATCAATTGTATGCAAATACATGCTTGCAAAACACAAATAGGGAAGTAATTTTCTGCACCACTGGCCTGTGCTTATAATATACAAATTGAACAGGAATCATGCACACACACACTCACACACAGACACACAAAACACCCACGCACGTGCATGTGCGTGTGCCCACGCACACACAAAATCAAAATTACATTAGAAAAAGAGATTAATCTATTTTTATATTATAAGCAAGGAGCCTAGTGTTTACCTGCACTGTACAGTCCACATTGCTTGATGACTGTAATTTCCCCCAAGAAATACACTGTGAGGTGGGTGCACAGTGTGAGGGCATCCCACAGGACGGTCACGTAAAGCAAGCTGGTATAGCCCACTCCTGCCGTGTATAGCATGTTTTACAAACCTATGTAACATGAGTGCACAGAAGATCAGAGACAGTGATGGGCACATGTGTATCTAAGTGCAAAGAACAGTAAAATAGCGTGTGGTCTGGGGTGGGGTCACCGCCATCATAATCGACAGAACCACTGTCACGTATCTGTCCTCCATGAGCTGACTTATCACATGGCACATTACTAAATGTGGCACCTCAGTTAAGAGAAGAAGAAAACTGGGTGGCACAGGAAGAAAGAAAAGCCATCATGTTAAGGAAAGGGGTGGACAGGGAAAGGGGTGTGTGGGGGAAAGGAAGACAAAAAGGAAGTTGTAGGCCTGGCGGAAAGGTCCACTAGAAGCTTTCATAACCAGCACTCAGGCCACACTCTATTCACATCTGGTCACAGTAATGACTTCTGAGATAGCGACACATCCATCTCCAAGGTCAGCCTAGCTGGTGTTTTTCCTACCCAGTAAGCAAATTCACTCATTATAACGCATCTGCCTTAGCAATAGTCTATGATTTTAAAGACTAACTTAGGTTTCTGAAACTTTCTGAAATGAAGATATTTTAAATATGTCCTTTGATATCCAGGCAGTCTCAGGTCTGTGTAACAGGTCTTAAGAACCCAGTCAGTCCTGGGCTCCAACTGTATAGGTAGCAATGAATAGACTAGTAAGGGCACCAGTGGAAGGGGAAGCCCTTGGTCCTGCCAAGACTGAACCCCCAGTGAATGTGATTGTTGGGGGGGGAGGGCAGTGATGGGGGGAGGATGGGGAGGGGAACACCCATAGAGAAGGGGAGGGGGAGGGGCTAGGGGGATGTTGGCCTGGAAACCGGGAAAGGGAATAACAATCGAAATGTAAATAAGAAATACTCAAGTTAATAAAGATGGAAAAAAAAAAAAGAACCCAGTCAGTATCTGAACTGGCTATGTCAGAGGGTCACAGGTCACCAATTCCTCCTGAGAGGGACCTTTAACAGAACAGCATCCCCCCTTTTGCAGACTTTTAAGGTACTGCTCATCACTTAAGACTGTAGTCAGATGGTATACTACAATTTTCAAGTAATAAATGAAAATTAAACTCCATGTTATTCTGCATTTTCTGCTCTAGAGACAAGAACCCCGAAGACCTCTTCCCTGTGGTTCCAACTAAAGGCTACTTACCTCCACTCTGAAAAGCTGAAGCTTAATGTTCTTCAAACCTCGACAGTAGACAGATTAATGATCCACATAACTGCCGTAACTGCTATTTAGACTCCGTATCTACAAGCTTTCTTTTTAATTTCAAAAATTAGATTGATTTTCTTTACAATTTTAAAAATAAAATATCATTTTCTACCTCCTTCTCCAATCCAACCCTCACACTCTCTCAGATGCATAGTCTCTTTTTAATATTATATATAATACACACACACACACACTACAACCTGCTGAGTCTGTTTACCGTTGCTTGTATGTAACCGTATCAGGCCTGACCACTTGGAGTAGGATAACCAATTAGGGGCCTGTAGTGGTTTGAATAGGTTTGGCCCCTGCAGATTCATGTGCTTAAATGCTTGGCCCACAGGAAGTGACACTATTAGGAAGCGTGTCCTTGTTGAAATAGGTGTGGCCTTATTGGAGGAAGTGTGTCACTGTAGGGGTGGACTTTGCCAATCCTCTCCTATTTGCCTTCAGAGGTATAACATGCAGCTCTTCCTGCACCATGGCTGCCTGAACACTGCCATGTTCCCACCATGATGACAATGGACTGAACCTCAGAACCTGTAAGCCAGCCCCAACTAAATGTTGTCCTTCTAAGAGTACCCTGGTCAAGGCGTCTGTTCACAGCATTGGAAGCCCTAACTAAGACAGGGCTTGTCCCTGGGGAAGGCTACCTCACCTGCTCTCAGCAGTCCTTAGTGTCCTGTAGTTCCAGTACTCTATGAGTTTTCCCTCTGTCTTAGCATGTCAACTGTCATTGTCCATGCCTTGTTTAGGCAGCCATACCATTGAGGTAGCACGGTTGTAGCTCCTCAGTCATTTCTAGGAAACTCAATCTCGCAGTTCGTTACCTGGCTCTTTGGCTCTTACAATCATTATAGGTTTGACCAGAAAAAGACGGGGGGCTGGGGGTGGACTGACTTCTCCTGAAAACCAAAACTGGTGACGAAATCGATATGACATTCATGAACAGCCAGTCTCCTGGAAGTGCACGACTGTGGCCTCTCCCATCCCATACAGTCTCAGAACTCTGAACCTAGATGCCACTTATCCCATGGCTTCTAGTGTCATGTTAATTCTTGGTATGCCACTCATTGACAATCAGGTGTGTTTACAAGCAATGACTATCAACCCTCCAGGGGACACTCACCGACATTAACAATAGACCCGCCCTGCTGAATCATTGTCCTCATAGCGGCTCTGCAGGTCAGCATGGTGCCCAAGAGGTTGGTATGAAGCTGAGACAGCATATCTTCAGTTTTTGTTCTTACTAAAAGACTGTCTCTAAAAAGGAAACAGTGGGCACATTAAAAACCGGACCAAAAACTCAAATCTAGGGGCTAGAGGACTGGCTCAGCAGGCAAGAGTGCCAACGGCCCTTTCAGGAGAACTGAGTTCAGTTCCCAGCACTCCTGTCAAAAAGGTCACGACCACCTGTAACCCCAGCTTCAGGGTATTAAACATCCACTTCACAACTCCATAGGCTACTGCATACAGATGTGCACACGCGTGCACACACACACGCACACACACATACACACACACACAATTTTAAAATACCAAAAAGAAAATCTTTCTAAAAAATCAAGTCAAAACATATGTACAATTCCGACTTAAAATATAGCATACGCAGTGCTTTCTAGCTTTTGAGCAATCCCATTTTGAACTTGGTTTTCAAACCACTAAGCTGTCTGTTGTTGATCCAGAAAGGAACCACTGGGGAGGCAGGATTCTCCACCCCTGTAAAGACTGATAAATCCTGCCAGTGGCTAAACACAGTAGCAAGCAACCAAATGGTTTCCTGCTAGCTCTGCCTTGTTTAACGAGACTGTAAACCTATTTTCTCCTAAACTCATCTTTAAAAGAATAACAACTCCCCTCATCCTATTATGATTACATTTATTATCCTATATACATCAGTATTAAGCTTGTTATGATCAATGGAACTCAGAACACTGCTCTCCTCTGAGAAGAGCCTAAGGGAGTCTCTGGCATGCTAGGTGATATTCAGTGAGGGTCTGTTAGGACCGAGCCAACTGGACATTTAGCTCAACATAAAAGAACTAGGCTAAAGAACTGGCTCATTGATTAAGAGCACACACTGATCTCATAGAGGGTGAAAGTTCAGTTCCAAGCATCCATATCAAGTAGCTCACAGGCGCCTGTATCACCATCTCTAGGGGATTTGATGCCCTCTTTAGCTTCTGGGGGATACATGTATCTGCATATACTAACATGAAGATACACACACACACACACACACACACACACACACATCATTTAAATAAAAGAATGTATAGATTGACGATTTTTGAAATAAGTCTTTCCAGTTAGAAATAAAATAGCCTAATATATTGTATCATACTAATTGTGGTGTTCTGGATGAAAATGGTCTCCATAGCTCATATATTTGAATTCTTGGCCCCAGTTTAGGACCAAGCTTGGGAAAGAGTAGGGAGAATGGCTTGTTGGAGGAGGTATGTCACTGGGAGTGGGCTCTGAGGTTTCAAAGACTGGCTCTATTTCCCCTGTGCCCTACCCCTGCCTCCCAGACGCAGTTCTCAGTACAAGTTCCTGGCTGTTGCTACTAGGGTGGCTTTACTCCACCAACATGGCTTTAACACTCTGAAACCATAACCTCAATTGGACACTTTGTTTTATATATAGCCTTTGGTTGTGACATTTTGTAATAGCAATGGAAAAAAAGACACTAAGCCATGAACATATTAAGAAAAGAATCTTTTAAAACAGGTATCAGAAATTCACCCCAATCTTTGACCAACCTGTTAATACCAGCTGCATTTACCAAGAAATTTACTGGACCTAAATGTTTCTCCATCTCTTCAAATGTACTGTGAACATCTCCTTCTTTGGCAATGTTGCACCTAAATGCCAAGTGGATTCCTACAAAACAAAGTTAGGTCGGAATTACCTAGAAATCTTAACTTGACTTTCAATTTACTGGCTTTATCATTAGACTCTTAAGGTAAGCCACGAGCCTAGAGACAAAAGGATATCCTGGATTCCTGTTCTCATGGAGACCAATGAGAGAGACAGAGTGGATGGAAGTGAAGGAGAAATAATGAGGGTTTGTTTCTTCCTTCTCTTTGTGTGTGTGTGTGTGTGTGTGTGTGTGTGTGTGTGTGTGTGTGTGTGTGTGTGTGTTTGGTTTTATTGTTGTTTGGTTTTGATTTTTCTACTCTGAGACAAAGTTTTTACTGTGTTGCCTGGACTGACTTCAAAACTCAGGCTCCTCTTGCCTCAGCCTGCCAAATGCTGGGATACAGTGGGTACATAAAATAAAACATTACCGAGACCTACCTTGAGCTTTAGGGTTTTTCTGAGTGGGAGATTGAGACACAAGGACTATGAGTACCCTGCTATCCACAATGCTGGCACTTGCTAGACTCAAGCAATCCTGGGTGAGACCTCCACCCTTAAGAAGAAATAAGCTTGGAAAGTTTAAAAATAAAAGTAGTCTGGGCCAGTAAGATGGCGCATTGGTTAAGGGCACTTTCCACTAAGCCTGACATCTGGGTTGAACCTTGGAGACTCATATGGAAGGAAAGAACAAACTGTTCTGACTTCCATGTGTACACAATGGCATATAGGTACCCGTCCAACCAAAAAATAAGTGACTTTTAAAATGGTAATAAAATCTGGGCATGATAACTAATGTATACCTGCAGTCTCGGCATTCAGACAGGAGATTACTACTGTAAGCTTGTGGTCAGTGTAGGCAGAGAGGTGGCTCAGTAGAACTCCCTGATCCCTATCACCATACGCAGGAAATTAGACTTCAAAGGAAAAGTACTGTGTATTTAATAAGCTACCATGTTACCACACATGCTCCTCAATTTATGATAGGGATACACCAAGATGAACCAACTACATGTTGGAGAGTGGAAGAACAGGTGACTAACTAGTCCACAGGGCAAGGTGGACTATCAGTTGTCTGGCAAACTGGAAGCAGTGCTGACTAGGTGCTGAGGCTTTGCACCAGCATGAACAGATGTGCTCCCCTGTGTTCCCGATGCTGAGGAGGCACAGACCAGATCTTGACCTAAGGGAAGCCTAAACTGCATAGTAAGACCCCCTGTACCCGGGAAAACTGGATACTACACTGCAGGTTCAAAGGGTACTCTGTCCTAAAGATGTCACTGTTGCACCACAGTAAGGTCATCTCAGCAACATGGAGATTGAGACACCAGAATCACAAGTTCAAAGCCAGTGTGAGTTACATATCAAGGCTATTTTCATATAAGTAAAGAAATACAGCAGGCACCAGACACACTTAGACCTATAATAGGCCCAATGCTTTCCTGATAGTGATGTGTATTTTTCTCCATTCTTCCATGTTGCCTTCTCCAACTGAGACTTAAACTTGCAATTCAATGACTAATATCCGTTGATAACCAGTGGGGAGGGGGCACCTGGAATTGAAATACAATAAAAGGGTCTGGGAAAACAAATTAGTAACTTATTAAAGTCATTAATGAGCTTGGGAAAGCCACCCTGACCTATCAAGAGCTTCTCTTTGAAATACTGTCGTGTGCCTTCACAAAGGGCAAGAGCTCTCAGCAAAATGCAACCTAGCCATTTGTACCTGACGTCTCTCCTTTCAGTATAATCGCATTATTCACTCTCTCCTACCAGAGGCCTGAGCAAAGCGTCTCTCAATATCAGCTCTGGCCTCGAGGAAGACAGCTATTTGTTAGGGGTCCTCAGAGTCTGCCTGGAGTAGGCGAGAGCCGCAGTGAGGGCTTGGTCATGGGGCACGAAAGATCTGGGGCGCAGACTGGAATACACGGACAGTAGCCCGGGGCCCATGGACTGGAGTTCAAGCACTTAAACTTGGCCTCGCAGCGGGGACCCTTCCGGTACCTACCGCCGAGCTCGCTCGCAGTGGCTTTGGCCACTTCCAAGTTTCTGGCGACGATCGCCAGGCGGTAACCCTTCTGGGCCATTAGCTGGGCTACAGCCTTGCCGATGCCCCGGGAGCCTCCAAAAACCGCACAGACTTTGTCCATCTTGGACCTCGGACCGGCAAGATGGATCCCTAAGACACAGAACTTATAATAAAGGCACAACAACTGGAAAAACAATTCAACAAGCTCTTTGGACAACCGACCCGGGCCACAGAACAAGGCGCAAGAATTAGACGTCGGTGTACATGGACTCTTGTAAGGTTGCATTGCATGCTGGGACTTGTAGTCCTTGCTCGCTTGAGCCTGTGAGCATTTCAGTAACTGTAGCTGACTGCCTATTCCTATGCCTGGTTAGTTGGCACCAAGGAACAAAGGACCAATCCTCTGTTCAGAGATAATAGGGTTGCTAAAATGGTGGACTTTCCAGGAAAAACCAGAGTTAGCAATCACATTATGTCCTTCTGAGTGTGGACTTGTCCTGGCTCACCCACATTTTTTACTGCAGACAAAACCTGTTCAAGTGTAAAGTGGTCTCCCAAGTTACTGTAGACATTGGCTTTGCACTGCAATATTATTATGAGGGTAGATGTCCTGTCAAAGAACACAGCCCCGTGTGCTGCCTCAGGCCTGTACACCCAGCACTCAGAAGGTCGAGGCAGAGGAATCACTGAGAGTTCAAGGCCAACCTGGTCTAGAGAATGGGATCCTGTCTCTAAGAAAGCAACAAAGAAAGAACACTGCACAGTAAATGTTTGTGCTCCTCTTTTTGAGGAAGAGACCTGCTATGTTACCCGGGCTGGCCTAGTGCTTACTATATAGCCCAGGCTGACCTCAGATTCTCAATGATTTTTCTCCCTCAGACTCCAGAGTGCTGCTGGCATGTACAGGCATGGGCCTCCACACTCTTTGACTGATCAGAATAGCCTGAAGATTAAAGAGCAAGCTTAGATCGTTATTGCCAGTACTGGGTTCCTGTACTCCAAAATAAGATGTTTTGAGTGCTTTAAAACCAAAAAAAGGTTAGCTGGATGCGGTGGTGCACACCTTTAATCCCAGCACTAGGGAGGCAGAAGTATGCCATTTTCTTGAGTTGAAGGCCAAAGTCTAGGTCTAGAGAGAGTTCCAGAACAGCCAGGGCTACACAGAGAACTCTGTCTCAACAGTCCCTCCCCTCCCTCCACCAAAGGCATCATTAGTTACCATTCTAGTGTAAAGAGAGCATTTCTTGACAGAATATTTAGTGTATTAAATAAAGAAAATATAGACCATGCCCCCTGGGGGGGCAGGGGAGATTCTGGGACAACCGGACTAATTCACATAAAACATTAGTGGGCTAAATTGTTAAGTAAAGTACACCAGAAATCAAAAAGGCCAGCGAGGACTGAAGGCGTGGAAATCTGGCAAAGCTGGGTCTAAGAATTGATTTGTAAATGGGAGGAAGGGAGCTACCATGGAAGTTGAGCATTAATTTTAAAGTTTTTATTTTTCTTCTGCCTAAATCTGAAAAGGCTTTAAAATGGCTGAAAAATAAATACATGAGTTGTTTTCCAAGTGTTCTGTTTAATTGTGTTCTTATTTAGATGAGGTCTTGTCAGGTAGCCAAACTGGCCTCAAACTCATTGTAGTCTTGCCTGAGCCTAGTAAGTGCTGCAACTCAGTAGGTTTGAGATATATGTGTGTGTGTGCGCGCGCGCGCGCGCGTGTGTGTGTGTGTGTGTGTGTGTGTGTGTGTGTGTGCGTGTGAGGCTGTGTGTGTGAGGCTGTGTGTGTGAGGCTGTGTGTGTGTGAGGCTGTGTGTGTGAGGCTGTGTGTGTGAGGCTGTGTGTGTGTGTGACTGTGTGTGTCTGTCTGTGTGCGTGTGTGTGTGACTGTATGTATGTGTGTGAGGCTGTGTGCGTGTGTGTGTGTGTATGAGGCTGTATGTGTGGTGTATGTGTGTGTGTGTGAGTGTGTGTGTGTGTGAGGCTGTGTGTGTGAGGCTGTGTGTGTGTGTGAGGCTGTGTGTGTGTGACTGTGTGTGTGTGTACGTGAGGCTGTGTGCGTGTGTGTGTATGAGGCTGTATGTGTGGTGTATGTGTGTGTGTGTGAGGCTGTGTGTGTGAGGCTGTGTGTGTGTGTGAGGCTGTGTGTGTGTGACTGTGTGTGTGTGTGTATGTGAGGCTGTGTGCGTGTGTGTGTATGAGGCTGTATGTGTGGTGTATGTGTGTGTGTGTGAGTGTGTGTGAGTGTGTGTGTGTGAGGCTGTGTGTGTGTGTGAGGCTGTATGCGTGTGTGTGTATGAGGCTGTATGTGTGGTGTATGTGTGTGTGTGAGTGTGTGTGAGTGTGTGTGTGTGTGAGGCTGTGTGTGTGTCTGTGTGTGTCTGTCTGTGTGCGTGTGTGTGTGTGAGGCTGTGTGTGTGTGACTGTGTGTGTGTGTGTGTGTATGTGAGGCTGTGTGTGTGTGGCTGTGTGTGTGGCTGTGTATGTGGCTGTGTGTGTGTGTGTATGTATGTGTATATATATGTATATGTATATATGTATGTGTATACATGTATATGTATATATGCATGTGTATGTGTATGAATATCATACATATGTATGTATGTATGTATAAAATGCTTATTTTTTCAAGATTTCGTCCATACATATACTCATTCACTCTTAATGTTGCCCTCAAACTCCTTCCAAAAAACAACCAATATTCTCAACTTCATATATGTATGTGTGTATTTCCATAAAATATTTATAAATATATTTTATATTATGTATAATATAGGGCGTTATAGTATATGTAATATATTATATATTCATGTAGTATATATTATACATATACTCCATGGACTTGTGCTGTTCATATATGTGTGGTGTGGAATCATCCACTGGCACATGGTCAAACTACCAGAAATCAGTCCATTGAAGAGAACTAACTCTCTCTTCCTAGCAACTACCAATTGTCAATAGCTCCCCAGCTGGGGGGTGCTCATGTGCCCCTTCCCCAACCATGCTGGAATGCTGACCAGGTTAATCTTATGTGACTCTTGTGCAGGCAACCACGGCTATTGTGAACACAGCAGTCCAGTCAGTCCAGAGGGCGCTGTTTTACCCCATCTTCTTCTGACCTTACAATCATACTGCCCCTCCTGCCAATGTTCCCCGAGACATAGGGAGAAAATGAGAGATACAGTGTCCCATTTATGGCTGAGCACCACTCACACATCTTTTCTCTGTTTTCCCAGCAGTCATAAGTTCTGTGTTTACTGTTGCCCATTGAATAAAGAAGCTTTCCTGATGAGATCTGAGAACAATACTAGCTAATCTGTGGCTAAAAGGATATGCACTTAGAAGGCATTTTGTTGCTACGTCTTTGTAGCAAAATAAAAGCAGTAAGTTCAGTTCTAGAGTCATGGGGCTTTCTAGCCACAAGTTCTTGGTCAGATTTTCAGTACCCGTTACAGGTTTCCTCCAATGGAGGGAGACTTAAATACTATAAGAAAATCATTGGTTGTATCCATAACATTCATGCCATTTTTGTACCCATGGGCACGTTCTTTCTAGAGCACTTCTTGTTACAGCATTCCAGAATCATATCAAGACTGCTGATGACTTTACCCTTCAAGCAACCTACATACCTCCTTTTCCTACAATGAAAGCTAACCAATAGGAAAAGAAGCTGCCTGGTCAGTACCAGCTTGATTTCTCCAAGTCCTGTGGCCAAAGTGTATGTGCTGTCTTCTGCAGTAGGGTCTTTATGGCAACCACCTGCATTGTCTAGGCTTCCCTTGACCAACAACTAAGGAGAGATATCTCACACTTGGCACTGTTTTTGTTTGTATGTTTTTTTTTTTTTTACTTTTAGCCTATGGGTTATGGAAGGAATATTATCCCTCTATGTAGAGTATAGAC
Organism: Rattus norvegicus; assembly: GCF_021556685.1. Classification (NCBI taxonomy): domain Eukaryota; kingdom Metazoa; phylum Chordata; class Mammalia; order Rodentia; family Muridae; genus Rattus; species Rattus norvegicus. The sequence goes on from NC_141549.1 coordinate 34,962,790, forward strand.
TTAATTATTTTAAAAAGCAAAATTGGTCCAGCCTTGGCCATGAAAACCTATATAATCCCTAAAGTCCCTGGAGAGCTGAGGCATGAATTTTGAAAGTTCAAAGCCTACCCTGATTACAGAATGAGTTCAAGAGTAGCCCAGGCAATTTATTAAAATGTGGATTGAACAAAAATTAAGAGAGAAAAGATGGGTAGAAGGTTGGCAAGACGGCTCCTAGAGTGAAGGTGTTGGCTGTGTAAGCCTGATAACCTGGATTCCATCCTGGAGCCCACACAAAGGTGGAAGGAGAGAACCGACCCCACGAGGTTGTCCTCAGACCTCCACAAGTCCACCATGACACAGACACCCCTAGACACACACTTCACGCACACAGCAAATAAACACTTTTACATGGAAGTGAGACCAGTGGAGGCATTTGCCCATCGCATGCAAGGGCCTAGCTTCAACCTCCAGTCCTATTAAAAAAGAAGTAAAAAAAGAAAAAGAAACAAACCATTAGTCAGCCTCAACTGTCCCTTCTTCCCAAAGGTCAGGACAGTAAAGTAAGGTCAGAAGAAAGGTTGATGCAAATAAAGTCATGATGGAAAAATCTTTTGAGGGCTGAAGATGTAGCTCAAAGTAGGATACCCACTGAAGAAAAGATCCAATGAGAGTCAGCACTAAAGTGATACATATGTTACTCTGTGTTTCCTAGTAGCTACAAAACGATGGACCTGTACCTACTTACAGGGATAATGTCTTTGTGTGTCTATGTGTAGTACTAGAGACTTAATTCAGGGACTCCTACATGTTGGCAAGTGAACCAAGCCATGTCTCCAGCTCATGCAGTGATTTCTGTGGGAAGCAGACATGGCTGTTGTGTAACAATTGGTCAGAGTAATATTCTCTCCTCGAGGAGCCTTCCGAAGGGCACATGATGCTAAACAGTGTTCCTTATAAGGGAGAAGAAAGACAGTAGAGGTATCTTTAAGCACATCATCTTATATTAGAAGCAAACACAATAGGAGATTCAACGACCTATCCCAACCTTCGGAGACAAGAACAGGTCATTGTGTGAACGCAAGGATGAGGAAGGCTGGTACAGGAAGGAAGGAAGGCTGATACAGGGAGGAAGGCTGGTACAGGAAGGAAGGCTGGTACAGGAAGGAAGGCTGGTACAGGAAGGAAGGCTGGTACAGGAAGGAAGGCTGGTACAGGAAAAGTGTGGTGTGTTGGGTTCTAGCAAGCTCTAAGCCACGTGCAAGCATGAGACTGAGAAGACTCCACATGCTTTTGCTCCTAGAAGTCAGAATATAAAGGCTACATTTAAGAATTATTATTGCAAGTCAGGAATGTTGATGCATGTCTGTGCTCCCAGTACTAGGGAGGTTGAGGTAGGAGGATGATGAGTTGGGAGTCCACTGGAGTACAAAGGAAGACCCTGGTACCAAAGCAAAATTAGTTCATAAGTTATGTTAGTGTGTTGGGCCCAATTTAAACCTTCTCTTCCACAACATCTTGCAGTCTTGCAAAGGAAGATAACTTGTTGGCTAAACCACCAAAACCGAGTGGTCATCTTCTGGGCAACTGGTGTCTTACACAAAGCAGAGAAATCACATTTTTCTGAACAGTTCTGTCCACTTGATACCAAAATTTGGGGTGATTCTTTCCCATGCAGAGTGATTTTAACAAAAGCATATGCTTTCAGAGCAGTGCCACCTGTCATAGGGACCATCAATGTGACGTGGGGTGACACCCATCGTCCGCAAGGCTCCCACCTTTCTCCCAGTGCACACACAGTAGATGAGTAGGCTGAGGCCTCCGGTCAGCACATGAGTCTGTTTAAACCCCCAAGGCTATTATTTATTTTCCGTCTTAATACAATATCACTACCACCCTGGGTAAGAATTCCCCTATCACAGCCTGTCAGGCTTTAGCTGAAATGATTACAGAGTGGAGTGGGGAGGTTTTCCCTTAATCCCCAGGTAACAAAATCAGGGTCTGTAAATTAGACTGGGTCTCCCCTACCCAGCTGGACAGTGAGGAACAGCATTGTGGAAACTCACACTGCATCTCAGGACATGAGTTAGTTTTCTGCTATGATTTTTATCATAGTCTATACTCTTGTTTCATTTAAACCCACGTAGGACATCTTTCCTCTTGGCCCTAATAATCGAAAGAGAAAATTTCTTGTGTAGAGGTTTGTTCTACAATTTTCAGAACATTTTGTAATATTTTTCTGATTATAAAATGAGTACGATTTCATTGCAAAGAAAAATCTAATGTTAAACAAAGAATTCATTGAAAGCATACATTTTAGATATGTAAGTCATAGGGCGTGTGAATGAGCTCCAGTAGAATTGTTAAAAAAATGTTTTTAATTGAAAGCTGGTAGGTATTTGACCTTGGTATATGATGTTTGAAGCTATATTTGTGCTTTTATAGCTTTACAGTTTCGTCTTGGTTTTTTTTTTTTTTTCACCATAAATGAAAATTTATAAAGCCTGAGATTCCAAATGGAAACTGTGTCTAGAATGGTGGTGGTGAGATAGGGTCTCATGTAGCCCAAGCAGGCCTCAAATTTGCTATTTGTAACTAAGGAGGACCAGGAATTCCTAACCTCCCTCTCTCAGCATGTAAAATGCAGAACTTACAGGTATAGGTCCCTTTCCTAGCTCTGTGTCCCACTTTTTTTGAAACAGGTTTTGCTATGTAGCCCAGGCTGACCTCAAACTTAATAGGCAACCCAGGCTAACCGTAACCTCAAAATATTCCAGTCAACCTCGTGAGTGCTAAGATTACAGATGTGTGCTACCACACCAGGCTAGAAATCCTATTTGTAAGGATTTTGAGTGAAGAAAGAAAGAAAGAAAGAAAGAAAAAAAGAAAGAAAGAAAGAAAAAAAGAAAGAAAGAAAGAAAGAAAGAAAGAAGGAAAGTGTATCCTTTCAGTAACTCAGTCAGTAATCTTTTCAGCTAAAGAAAAAAAGGAGGCAAAGCCAGCTGGGCATGGTATAGCACACCTTTAATCCCAGCAGTAGAAATGCAAAGGCAGGTAGTTTGAGTTTGAAGACAGCCTGGCTACAGTGCGAGTTCCAGGATAGCCAACACTACACAGAGAAGCCCTGTCTACACTGTCTCGGAAAAACAATAAAAATTAAAACAATTCATAATTCTGAGTTTATGTTAAATAAACCCCTCTAGGACCAAGGGCATACAACCGGACAGATCCATAATTAAATTTCCCCCCTTGGCTGGGAGGTAGTCTCCCAGAAGTCTTTGGGAGATATTGAGTAATCTATTTGGCCCACAATGCGTGGATAACCTAACCTAGCACCCCAATACAGCCCCTGTTCCTATTTCGAGAGAGGGATTTGGAAAGCTGCCTCTGGGTGGCTGTACAGCGATCACAGTGTTTGTGAGTACACAGTGCTTGTGAGTACACAGTGCTTGTGAGTACACAGTGTTTGTGAGTACACAGTGTTTGCTAGTACACAGTGTTAGTGAGTACACAGTGTTTGTGAGTACACAGTGTTGTGAGTACACAGTGTTTGCAAGTACACAGTGTTTGCAAGTACACAGTGTTTGTGAGTGAGTACACAGTGTTTGTGAGTACACAGTGTTTGTGAGTACACAGTGTTTGCGAGTACAGCACATGTTGGATTTCCCTGTGGCCATTCTTCACGCTGCCAGACCACAGGAGTCGTGCAGCAAGCGCTCTTTCCTGTTTACAAAATGTCCTTCGTTTTGGTGTGTGTGGGGTGAGCCTTGAGAACTTTTACTTTGTTGAACTAGTATTCGTGTCCAAGGGGCTGGCGTGGAGGTCACTGGTTACCCAAGGTAACCTTGGAGCTTTTTCCTGACTGCAGTCTCTTACTTACCCCACATGGAATCACATGGAATCTTGCTCACTCTCCTGCCGGCCTAGCACTCCAGCTATAGCCATCCACATTCCCTGAGGCCCACCTCTGCTCAGGCCTACCGCTGCTCTGCCAGCCTCCTCAAGGAGCCAGCCTTGTCAACAGGCCCTCCACACCTCCACCAGAGGGCTCTGTCTAAACTGCAAAACCAATCTTACCATCCAGAATAAAACCCTGAAATAGTTTCCAGTATGGGACAAAGTCCTCTGATGAGTGACCAGCCCTCCTTCCTCCAGCCTGCCAGCATACGCATGAACATGAGTGAACACACACACACACACACACACACACACATATACACACACACTTGCACGCACACATGCACACACACATATACAAACACACTTGAACACACATACACACATATACACACACACATAGACATACATACTTGCACACACACATACACATATAAACACACATATACACACACACTTCACGCGCACACACATACACATACACACAGGCGCGCACACACACACACAGCCTCTCTCCAGTCCCACCAGCAGCTTCATAAGGCACTTGGCCTGCTTTGTAGTAACAAGTTATTTCACACATCCATGCTTTGGCAACTACTGTCATCTCAATTTCTAATGCTGCCTCTTACCCTAAGAACACTCAATTTATCATCAGAGACATGGCTCGACACATTTTTTTTTTTCCACCATGGACACTGTTATGTAGGAAACCGAAATGTTCCCTTACAGGCCTGTTTTGAGCATCTGTGTCTCCCAGTCGGTGGCTGTGTTTTTGGGAGGTTGTAGAACCTTGGGTATGTGGGGGAGGTCAGGGGGGCCGAGGCTCAGCTTAGAGGAAGCCAGCCACTAAGATTAGGCCTTGAATGTCACACCCACCTCTGGTTCTGGACCAGTTTTCTTTGCATCATGATCCCCATGCTGAGAAGACCCAGCATCTCCTACTCACACCATGAACCAGGATCTTCCGTTTCATCTACCTGAGGAGAAACTCTGTTAGCCTTAGTAGCTATGAGATGATACTCACCTCCTCCCTTCAGCTTTTTCTGTCAGGGATTTTTATCACAGAGATGGAAAGTAATTAATACATACAGCTTTCCTAGTCCATGGGAGAAGGCGGTAGTGCATTAAAAAAAAAAACAAACAAACAAACAAACAAAAAAAACTCTCTCCTGACTTTAGATATGTCTGAAAGTCTGTTTTGTGGAAAGATCTTGGATTCTAGTTTTAGGGAGCCATTGGTTGCTGAATACGAAGGCTCGTGAACATCTGAGGTGAGTATTTTGGGGAAACAGAGCCTCCTCTGGATTCTCCACGGGAACTTTTACTTATGATGGTAAGGAACTTTCTGAGGTAAGTTGTGAAACCCTTGGATGCCGAAACTCTGTGAATGTTTGTTTTCCTAAGTGGAGCGTACTTCCGAGGGTTTGTGAATGTTATTAATGGGTGAATAAGTAAGTGAATGAAATATCTCATTCACAAAGAATGTATTGCTATAGGCAAGAGCCCCTGATGCATGCTGTTAGGATGAAAATGAACCTGCCTGTTATTTTCATTGGGGAAATAATTTGGCAAAGAAGTCAAACCCAAACAATCATGCAATTACGATTTAATTACGAAGGTGGGAGTGCCCATACAAAAGTACAGGCTGTTAGGGCATAACTTGGGGCTTAGGTCAGAAAATTGTTTCAGAGGACATAACGTTCATAAAATAAATTACTAGTAAAAACACATTACAAAGAATGGCAACTCCAGTTTCTACCCCACATTCATTTCTCAATGCCCTGACAAAGTACCTTGTAGCAAGGACTTGAGGATGAAACTATTTGTGTTGGCTCAGGGTTTTAGGGGATTTCAGTGGGGCAGAGGGGCATGACAACCAGACCACACAACAATCAGTTTACAACTAATAGACAGGTAACAGAGAAGTTAGAGCCAAGAGACTAGGCTACGATGTTTAACGGCCAGCTTCCTGTCAGTCAGCCAAGGCCCATTGTCTCTCAAAATGGTTCCACCTGCTGGGTGAAGAGCATTAAAAGGCCTGAAGCTGTGGGGGACATTAGCTTCAAATTATATCATTAGGTTAACCAATAGACAAGGTCATCAAGAATAAAATCCAAATTAAAAACTTCACTTTGAGGTTGGAGAGATGACTCACTGATTAAGAGCTGTTGTAGAGGCCCTTGGTTGGGTTCCTAGAATCTACTTCAGTTTTAGTGAGATCTAAGGCTATCTTCTGGCCTCTGTGTACACCTACATACATGTTAAGTAAACATATATACTCAGACAGTACACGTAAAATTCATTTAAAGAAAAAATTTAAAAGCAAAACAGCTTTTTTAAAGTATGCTTGTGAATATGAGTCTCTCTCTGTGTGTGTATGTGTGTGTGTGTGTGTGTTGTGCATATGTATCTATGTGTATCTCTGTGTATGTGTCTGTTTATCTCTGTGCATGTGTATGTGCGTGTGCGTGCACGTGTGCGTGTATAAGTGGTCTGGTTTGTCTGTGTGTTTTGCAACAGGGTCTCTCGAACTGAAATTAGCCGACTCAGCTAGGCCGGCTGGCTAGCCAGCCCCAAGGGCACACATGACTATGCTTCCCCAGGGCTAGCAATACAAGCACAGGCCGCCATACAGGGCTTTTGTCATAACTGGGGATCAAAAGCAAATCCTCATGCTTACACAGCAAGCACTTTACTGACTGAGCAATCTTCTCAGCCCCTAAACATTCACTTGAATGAGATTGCTAATTAACAAGGGTGTGTGTGTGTGTGTGTGTGTGTGTGTGTGTGTGTGTGTGTGTTTCCTAGATGAAGACGCTCAGGAAAGTCTGTGTAAATGTATAATGCCTGAAATGGAATGGGGTTACTGACAAAGTTGTTTCTCTGCCAGTGAAATGAGCCAATTCCAGACAGATTAGACTGTATTAGAGGCAGGTTTACTGGGAAGCTGCCTTGGCCTTAAGGACGGAGGCCAGGGAAGTCACCATGGGAAGACCGGGGTGGGGGTGGGGATTGCAAAAAAGGGGGGAGGGGCAAAATGTCTGGATTATGTAGAGACTCTGGGGAAAGGGCAGCCCAGCCCTTGTTGGCCTGGGGTTAGGGTCAAGGTTTGGGGACAGGGTATGCCAGGTAGGGACTGAGGGATCCTGGGAGAACTTGGAAGCTAGGTCTGTTTTGGTCTGTAAAATATGCACCTCAGTCCCTTGTGCCAGGTGTGAAAGCAAACAGCCCCTTGTCAGATTTTCCAATGGTTTGAATCTGTGTGTTTCAGATTATCTAAGTGCGGCATGTCTGCCACATCATGGGTAAGAAAACTCATTTGTCCTGACTTCCTTCTGCAGCTGGCCTGCCCTCTGACCCCAGCCTCCTGCCCACTGACCTCCATTTCCCGCTTCCCGGTCTCCTCCCCATATCTGCCCGGTTTACGGGAGTTCTCAACTCACTCGCTGTGCATCCCAGACCAAAGTGAGCCTCCCTGACTCTGCAGGAGCTCTGACAGGCTATATCCAAGACCCTAGTGTGGCTCAAGGACGAGGCACCACCGTACTGGCCTCTGGACGCCATGACCTTAGCCAGGACCCAGCTCTGTGCATTCTTGAAAGCTCGCCTGAGAAAGCCAGAGTCAATCCACAAGGTTAACCCTGAGAGGTGAACTGCAGTGTAGCAGCTTCTGCATTTCTCAGTGGCACCTGTGTGACCATGGATTCCCCGTGACTGTTTTCTGTTTCTCATCTGTCATTCGGAAACAGCCCTCAGCTTGGTTTTGGACTATGCAGTCATGAAGACTAGAAAACTTGGACCCTGTTTTAGTTTACTTCTCTGTTGCTGCAGCAATAACCAGTTGGGGGCTGCTTCCACGAGACTGGCCTGCAGGCATGTCTGGGGGCGTATTTTCCTGATTGTTGATTGACGGGAGCTGTGCATACTGTGGGCTGTGCCACGCCGCCGGGCAGGTGCGCCTGGGCTGTATAAGAGTTACGCAAGGCCCTGGGTTCCGTCCCCAGCTCCGTATAAGAGTTACGCAAGGCCCTGGGTTCCGTCCCCAGCTCCGAAAAAAAGAACCAAAAAAAAAAAAAAAAAAAGAGTTAGCTAACCATGAGCCTGAGCGCGGCGAGCAAGCTAAGTCCCTCTGTGATTTCTGACTCATGTTCCTACCTTGAGTTCTTGCCTTGGAATTCTTGTTCACTCAGTGATGGACTGTAGAATGTGGGACAAAACAAAGCCTTTCTTCCCGAAGTTGCTTTTGCTCATGGCGTTTATCACAGCAACAGAAACGTGACTGATGATACAGAGTCTATGCAAAAACCTAAGCAAAATAGGTCTCTAGATGTTGATGCTAGAGCTGCATTTAAAAACAAAACAAAACACCCCCACCTCAAACCAGATTGGATATCTGATACGGACAACAAACTCACCCAGAACCCCAACAAACAACATTGACATATCGAAGTTTTGAGCTCCACTGTGACCTTACTTGTAGTTAGAAGGTGATTAAGAGTAATGAAGTCCTGGGGGAGATGTCATAGAATATAGCTGTTCCCTCCAGGTTTCTTGGCATGACCTCTGCCATACTGAAGCAGAGTAATTCCAACAACATACATGAAGTCACGGCAATGAACTGAACAGCTAGGTCTGTAGTCGTAATTATGAGGCTGTTCCAGTTTCCCCTTGGGGAAGGGGCCACAGATCTTCAGGAGAGTTTCCTCTGGGTTTCCTATCTCCCCTCCCTGCTGTTGGAAAAAAAAAAGTTTCATAACATTTCAAGTAAAAAAAAAAAGTGATCAGGAATGGGGTGGGACATTTTGGTGGTGCACCTGCCTGTGAGTCACCTCTGCTCCTGGGAGTGACCCGAATAAAGTCATTTATTCACCAGGTTTGACTTTCTATGGTCTGTCGACTCCTTCCTAGTTTGGGGTAAATAAATCTTTCATTTATGTCTCCCCAGACAAGTCACAAATAAGCCTCTGATCCAACACGACCGCGTCCTTGTCAGAAGGGTGAGGGGCACATGGGGAGCGACAGATACCTCACAAGGACGTGCTTTCCCTGTTGCTACTCTTCTCCCTCGTTTTCCCTCTCCCCAGCCTCTCTCCTTCCATGCATGAAGAAGGGAGGCTGTGTGAGGACACGGGAAGCAGCCAGGAAGAAAGGCCTCCCCGAATCTGACACTGATGACACCTTGATCCAAACTTGTAGCCTCTCAGACTATGACAACACTGATCTCTGTCATTTATGTCACCCAGCCTGATTATTTTCTTGTGGCCTCTGAAGCACATAATACAATGTGACTGCCCAGTTTTCCTTTGCCATGGGCAAACTGAAAAGAAAAAGAGAAGTACCATTTAGGTGAGGCACAGTGGTACACGCCTGTGATCTCCAAACCTGGAGACCAGGACAGGAAAGCTGCACATTCAAGGTTTGATACCGTAATCCTACCTGTAGTGGGTTGGCCTGATGCTGCTTGTATTCCCATGCTAACACTGGTTCCTCCACAGGTAGACCCAAGTGACACCAAGTAACCTTGCCCCCAAGTCGTTTCTGACTGGTAAATAAAGATGCCAACAGCCAATACCTGGGCAGAAGAAACAGGCTGGTTGTAGGGTTCCCAGGCCTGGGTGTTGGAGGAGAACCACAGGAGAGAGGAGCATTTATAGTGTAGAGTAGGTTGTATGTGGGCAAAAAAAGCAAGGCCTTTCTGGGTTAACAAGTAATATTCCTTGGATACTCAAATACTATGCTTTAATCACACTGTTAGTTCATGTTTAATCTTCTCAACAAACTATGACATAGAAAAACATTGCTACTGTTGTGTTTGAAAACAAGGACATCAAAGCAGAGATGTAGACAGCCCAAGATCATAGGACAAATGAGTGGCCAAACTGGAACCATGTCCTGGTCTAGCTAGCGAGCTTGCTCTTTCTTCTGGGAAAAGAAGTATGTCCCTGGGGTTCTGTCCCAGAGCGGATGATGTTGGATTGTCTTTGGTCATCTCGGGGGCTCTGAAAGTCTACCGCATACCCACGAACCGAAATCAGCAAAGAGCCTTGAGGCATATTAGACAACTATAGTCAAGGTCTTTTGGTTGCAGAAAAGAAACACACTAAAGCAATCAGGATAGTGAGGGGACTTGTTACGTAGGATGTCATTGAAAGGAAGTAAGTGGTAGCCCTGTGGGAAATGCAGCTGGTGATTGGCTACCTTCCAGAAACAAAGCCAACTGCATATCTTTCTGCCCCCTTAAGTCACTGAGGTCACATGATCCTGTTTCTACCTCCTCTGGCCTCAGTTTCTGCTCCCTGCAGCCCCACTTTCTCAGGTCATTCACCCTCAAGTACATGGCGAATTTGGGCAACTTTGTGCCTCAGTAGTTCACTTCTTGAGGGCCAAATTCTGAATCTCTTAGCTCAAGATGAATTTGAGCATGCATCTGCTCAGAGATTTGAAATATCCCTACAAAGGGGTGGCCATCAAGGTTCACTGTGGCGGTCAGTGGCTGAGGAGACATTGGGTGGATTCATAATGAATCCAGATCACATGAGCACATGTGTCAGTCTTTCCTCTCAGGAATACTCTGCTCAAAACAAGCTCCTGTTTTAAGTGCAAAGTGTCTCTCATTTGAAAGTACCTCAGCTCTGTGGTATCTATAAATGTTCTGTTCTAAGCTACGAGTGGGTGGTCCAAGAAGCAGCATATAGCATAAAAATCTACAGAAAGAGAAAGAGAGGTGATGATATCAGAGGGAGCATACAGTCTATGAAGTTTTTCAACATGAAATAGTTGTTGGGGAGACAATTCAGTTAGGAAAGTACTTGATGCACAAATACAAGGGCCCGAGTTTGGATACTCATCTGAAATCTCAGTGAAGAAGAGGCTGACACAGATGTCTGCAGGATGCCTGGATTTTGCTGGCCCATCTAGCTGAATTCTTGAGCTATGGGTTCAGTGAGAGAACTTGCCTCCAGAAATATGACACCCAACATCTACCTCTGGCCTCCATGTAGATGTATGCACATGTGTACACACACATGAACACACACAGCAAAAATGTGAAATGGGTATGAATTTTTTAAGAAATAAGTATCAGTTTCCTCTGGGAAACTGTACTCATCGTTTGTGTGAGTTAGTGAACTGTGGGGAGAATATATGTGCAAATGTGTATCTTCAATAATTAGAGAACAGGAAGCAGAAATTCATACTGTGTTTTAAGGAGCGTACTGAAAACATGTACAGTGGTGCACACCTGTAATTCAGGCACTTGAGAGGTAGAAGATGGCCAGGATTTCAAGGCCATCTCTGCTCCATGGCAAATTTGAGGCAGCCTGGACTCAAACAAACACTTGCACAAAAATTTATTTGGCTAGTTAGACCACAGGAATTTGAAATAAACAGGATGCTCCCATGAAAGCGTTCGTTTTCTTTCTATTGAAGAGCAACCAATGAGAACATAAATATCTTTTTTTCATTCAAGATACAGAGTCAGTGTAACTGGCTTACATTAGATTTTATAACCTTATATGACCTTGGCCACATATGCACCATTTAACACTGGACTCAGACTAACAAGCTGGGTTTCAGTCTTGGCTGGATCCTTGAATTTAAACATGTTCTTAAACTTTCTAGGTTAGCTTTTCTTTATCAGGAAAGTGGGGAAGATGATATTGACTCGGTTACTTAGAGGCTTGGATCTGCTGATCCTGCAGGAGAACAGGCAGCAGAAAACTACCAGCTCACAGTTAATAATCTGCAATCCCCTTCGTCAGTGAAAATCCTGGGGTGACAGTGCAGTCTAACCCTCAAACTGAGAATCGCTGAGCTTAAGGAAGAGATCTGGTTTTGCTTTTGTTATCTATTGCTTCTTGTATCCCAGGCAAAGTCTAACCATCACTTTATCGTTGATTTGAAAGCAAGTTAGGAAACAGAAATATGATTGACATATTTATATTGCTTTGTTTCCTTTGAAACCCAGGGTTCTGTTCACGCAAGTTTATTTCTCTCTAAAGAATTATCCTTCACTACGTTTCTAGAGTGCCAATTCCTGGAATAACGTGATAAAGCAGGTTACCTTGCTAGCATGTAGTATTCTGTCCTTGTTTCTCCTTCCAGCCCCAATTTGCACTTGTGTGTGGTTCTGGCTGATGTAATAACTCAGTAGATAGAGCATTGAACCAAACAAACAGGTGCTCACTGGAACAGCGTGCACTGGACAGGGAGCCTCCATATGGTGCACTGTAGATATAATGTGCAGCAGAGGAATGGGAACACACTCTACAGCCTAACAGAAAGAGCAAGACAGCACCTGAAAGATGCATCAGTTTTGTGAGGTGCCACAAAATATAGATATAGTTAACTTTATTACACAGTCCAGAAACAAAACAAAATCACATACTTGATCTTTAAAAAATGACTAATTTTAATATTTTAATTGAATAAGTATCAATTTCCTCTGGGAAACTGTACTCATCGTTTGCGTGAGTTAGTGACCTATGGGGAGAATATTTGTGCGAATGTGTATCTTCAATGAATAGAAAACAGGAAGCAGAAATTCATACTCGGCTTATTTTTTTTATTCCATGTGTATAGATGTTTTGCCTATTTGTCTGCATATGATGTGCATGGTTGGTGCCCTCAGAGACCATATGAGGGCATTGGATAGCCAGAGCTGGAGTTACAGAGAGCTTTGAACTGTCGTGGGACGAACTGGCTCCTTTGGAAGTGCAGCCAATGTCCAATGCTCTTAACCACTAAGCCATTGACACTCCAGGCCCCTATACTTCATCTTTTTAAAACACAATACAAGCAGGGTATTTGAATATGTGCTTAAAATACATTTCAATCTACATATGAGCGTTTCTTGGGAGTCTAAGACAAGGGTATTGTTTCCAGCCATAAGTTTGGGACAAGCCTGTGCAACATAGAAAGACTCCAAGAACCCCTACACTAAAAATAGATTACAGGCAAAGGTCCATATGCAAGAGGAAACCTACATCCAAAAATAAATATGATCAATACTCTCAAGGGTTTTTATTATTTTTATTGTATTAGTACTTCTTTGTTAAATTGGGAGACCAACTGGTGATTGGAAGGACCCAGGTCCAAGTGCTTGATTGGAGAGACAGCAAAGTTGAGAACAGTCTATCATATCACCTATATCATGAGCAGTATGAGAAGTTTTCCATTTCTTGGGGACAGCAGTGGGATATTTTGGAATGGCCTGCTGATGCCTGCAGATGCAGCATTACAAGACTTTCAGGACTCGTATTCCATTACTTTGTCCTGACCTGGGGAGATCAAGATAAATGTTAGATGTTCCCCCTCATACTGCTTATAGCCTCTTGTGGAAGGGAGATGCTAAAGAAGTGACTTGAATGGTTTACCACAGAGTTCAGACTATGCTCAGAAGAGAAGAAAGCATGGGCAGACAATGTCTTAATGATTTCACACATTGTTGAAACAAACTACCTGACCAGAGCAACTCAAGGGAGGAAGGGCTTATCTGGCCTATGGAATATACCACGGGAATACAAAGGAAAAGGCAGGATCATGAGGCCAGCAGTGACATTCACTGACAACTCGGGAGAGAGAGAGAGAGAGAAAGAGAGAGAGAGAGAGAGAGAGAGAGAGAGAGAGAGAGAGAGCAGGAAGTGGGACAGAGCTGTGAAACCTTAAGGTCTACATGCCCCACCAGGTACACACTTCTCTCAGCAAAGGTTCACCTCCTAACAGTTCCACAGGCTTCCCAAACATCACCACCATCTATAGAACTAGCATTCAAACATGTAACATTCTGTTGGACATTTCAAACTCAGACCCTAAGCATAAGAGGCAAAATGCTTTGTACAAACAGTTGAGAAAGCAAGCTGGACGTCTGGAAAGTTGGTTGTGTTGACTGAAATGAGATCTTGATTGGTTATTTCCCAGATAATTTTAGGGATAGCTGGCTGAGGGAGAAATGGGGATAAAGGCATTGGCAATGAAGAGCTAAGGGGTGAGAAGGGCTGGTGCTGAGGAGGAAATCAGCCCTGTGTATCTAAAAGTCAAGCAAGCTGATGCTGATGGAGATGCAAAGAGGAGGACCATGGGAAGGTCACAGGCCTGATGACAACACTGCTATTGAATTGCAGAAAGTATCTTGGATGAGAGCTGGTGACAGAATACACTCAATAAAGCACTTGCCTTCCAAGTTTGAGAATCTCACTTTGATCCCCAGAACCCAGGTTTACAATAAGACTGAGTTATGGTGGTGAGCAATTATAATGAAAGCACTGGGATGCCAGAGATAGGAGATTCCTGTCTTCCTGGTTAGCAGGCCTCATCTATTTGGTCAAGGACAATGAGAGACATGATCTCAAAAAAGGACATAGTGGATGGCTCCTGAAGATAACACCTGAAGTCACCTTCTGTTCTTTGCACATATGTGCACACATATGTGCATCTGCACACACATACACAAATGCAAGAATACATCATAAACTACACTACACATACATCTACACACACATGCAATACCTAGGACAAGGCACAGGACATTCAGAGAGAGAGAGAGATTTTTAAAGTTTAAAAGCATTATACATATATTAAATTGGCTAGAAGACGTAGCATTATACACAGTGCAAGGTATAAAATGGGGTTCCAATGGGTGAACCAGAAGGAAGGACAGTAACTAAGTACCAAGTGCCTTTGTCGGAGATCTCTGTTTGCCTGACATTTTCCGTTCTTCTGCAGATCTGGAAAAGCTGCCGAAGACTTAACACAATCTCAAAGCCTTCATAAACCAGGCCACCTGATCCATACCTATAAGCCTCTTTCTCTGCAGAATGTAAATCTTCCAGAATGCCAAAAGAGGTTGAAACGTATTTAGTCATCCATAAAGGTAATTGTGCCTGGAATCCTGTCAGGACTTCCTGCAACTGTGATCCCAGTTCTGAAAATGCAGTTGTTGACCCCTCCCTGGAGTCTGAAAGAGCCCGTGATCATTCTAACAAGTGTGCTTTTTCTCCCATTCATCTAGCAGGGTTGATTTCTACTGCTTATCACCAAGGGCTCTGACCCTACCCAGATGCGTGCTGTGTATTTTACACGCTAGCTCATTGAAAGTGAGACCGACAATGGCCTTGGAAAGGTCTCAGAATCCCTGTTGACACACAAGGCAAGTGGGGCTTACTGGGATTAAAGGAACTTGCCCAGTGACACACAGCTGGCTGATGGTGAGGTTGGCCAAGCACGCAGGCCTGTGGCTTGGTCCCAAGGCCATTCTTGTTCCATCAATGAACAAGGATGGGAGCATCTTCTGCATTGTCAATAAACTTAACACTCCACTTGAACTCTGTTGAATGCTGTTCTATACTTACTGACAGAAATGATCTATATTATTTGAATGAATCAAGAGCTCACTTTTTCAAACAAATCCAGGTATTCAGTTCTCTGTGTAATTTTTTTTATCCCACAATAGAACAATATAACTGCGTTTGGCCTCACAGTGCTTGTAAATCTGACTCCAGGAGCATGGTTCACAGGCACACTAAATAAAGCTAAACACACACAAATCAGTGAATATGTATTATTTATGGAGTGAGATGAGCATATATAAAGCATAAGGCGTGCTGGGCTGTAGATGTGGCTCAGCTGGAAGGCTGCCTCCCTGGGCCATCCAAGGCTAAACAGCCAATTTGAGACCCGCCTGAAAAGTTTTAAGAAATGAAACATTTCCTGGAGACACATTACAATTTGAAAAGATTATAATGAAGAATACAATGGTAGAGAAAAGTGAAATGAGAAGAGAATATGTGGTTTAATGTGAAATGGAGCTTTATGAGCAGAGACGGCTTGGCTGCAAAGATAGCCTATACACTGCTTACTGCCAAGCCAGAATTCCTGAGCTTCATCCCTGAGACCCACATGGTAGGAGAGAGCCATTGCCCACAAGTTATCTTCTGACTTCCACATGTTACATGGTGCACATCTACATATGCACACAAACATACTACACACTCACATGCACACATACATATTACATACAGGAACTACATATACATGCAATTCACATACACAGATATATCAAACACACACACACACACAAATACACACACACATACACCACACATGCACAGATACATACACGCACACTATATAAACTTACACACAGAGATGCACACATATACACATACCACATACATACATCCACATCCACATGTGCACACACATACACACATACACACACACCACACATGCACAGATACACACACACTGCATAAACTTACACACATAGATGCACACATATACACATACCACATACATACATCCACATACACATGTGCACACACATACACACAATGTGCATATACACACATGCCCACACACATCCCATAGACACCACACACACATACACCTTATAATACCAAACACATTCACACACACGCACACACACATATCTCATACATAAAATACACACACACACATACACACACACACACACACACACACACCACAAATGAAATTCCGTGAAAGCCCTAGAAGTAAAGTGCTCTGCCCAGGAAAATAGGCAGCAAAGGACAATATGCTTGCCTTTGTCTGTAAGAAAAATGTCTGGTGTCTAAATAACCACCTTAAGTAAGAAAAGGTTTCTGTGATGCATGGCTGACACACCGTACATCTTCATCCCAGGGGAGAACTTCCCGAAGTGGATTACGTAGATTTATAGAACACAACTTCAGAGTGGTCACCGTAGCAACCGTGCCATTTTCTTCTTCTGGCTGGATGGGTGACAAGTTACATCACTAATCCTGAGTTTATTAAGAAGTGTCATCGTCTCATGTTGAAAATCTCTCTGGAGGGTTTGGTGCCTTCTCTGAGGTTGGTTATTAGAGATTTATATCCTGAAATGCCAAACTGCATTTTTAATCTATCATTATAGCAGATTATCAGAACCAGAAATGACAAGATTTACTGCATGCTTCGCCATGCCTGAGTCTCACAGTGAGAGCTGCAATGCACTACACCATTCAGAGTAAATATGATGTATGAATGAATGGGTTTTCCTCCTCACTGAATAATTATGGGTTCCTCCTTCTTAGAACAAATTATTTTTATTTCCTCTGAAGAAGACTATGATTAATTATACAAAATTGCACTTGTCTTTAATTGAATAGTTTTCCTCCTTTCCTGTGCATCAGTGAGAGATTATATATTATTAACTAGCTAGAGAAGAAAATCTTTCTTGTTAGAACTGAACTCGGTTGGTGATAGAGACTGTGGAATTCTATGCAAGTAGCTATGCATTGGGCTTCTGTAGTAAGAAGGACCCACAGCAAATGCCCCTTGTGCTATAATCCTCACAGTTCTGATTCTATGTTGCTGGGAGTCCAGGCATATTACCCACATCTTACCTACAAGCATGTTTTTTCTAGGAAAGCATGAAATGAGAGCCAAAAGATATTGTTCACACAGGCCGAGGCATGAGGGGATACCTTGAATCAGGGTTTCTCAGCTTCTGTACTCTGGCTGGTTTGGGTCACGCAATGTCTTCATAGGGGGCTTGAACTATACAGGGCAAAATACATACCAGCATCTTCCTGCTGGATGCTAGCTGTGCACATGATGCGGGTGGGGCAGCCAATGTCAGCTTGACATTGTCAAACGTCCTCCAGTGAACAAAGTTGCTTCTGGCTGAGAACCAACACCCTGAACTGTCCCATCTGTTCCGGCTCAAACTAGAAGACTAAGTTCTGCTAGTTACTCCCCAAACCTGTAACCCTGTTCTGGTAATAGAAGCTGTGGTTAGGGAGGTAGCTTTCTAGAATCCAGGCCATAGTTCCCAGCCTCCCTAGCAGCTAACAGGATAACACTGCCAAGGTTAGGGTAATACGATTTAAGTGAAAATTCTGTCAGTAATCTGATCATATCCATAAAAATAAAGTCTTATTCTACTCCCTCCCCCACTTCCTGTTATCTCCGGGTAAATATGACTGTGAGAGATTGTACTGGTCTATTTTCTGCTTTTATTGCAAAATATGCAAGGCTGCTAGATAATAATAAATACCACGGTGAGAGTTTCTACCAGTGTATTTTCTGTTACTATAACAAAACACCCGTGGCTGAATAGTTTCAGGAATATGATACCGGAGCTTCTGAGCAGCTCTGGTGAGAAACTCGTGGCAGATGGTACCACAGGGCAGTACCCTGTGTAAGAGAGAGGGATACGGAATCAGACAGCAAGGGCAGGGCTACCTTACTATCTTCTCTCAAAATTTAATCCGAACACTATAACACTGTACAATTTCCTCTAAGGGTAGTACTCCCAATGGCTTCTCCATGGAATCAGACTCTAACAGGCACCACCAAGAGGTATAAAGATGTTCTCAGTGATATACTACTTGCCCAGTGTGTCTGAAGCCCTGGGTTTAAGCCCAGTATATTTAGATTCCTACATCATTTATGTTCACACACTGGGGATCAAGCTTCTAACACATGAGCTTTTGGTGACAGGCAGAAACTATGTCCAAATCACAAAACGATTCTACCTGCCACGAGAAGTAAAATCACACAGTGACTGTGGTAGAGCCATTGCATAAAGGGTCGCTGTTCGATATATAGAGGTAACAATATATCGGTTCTATGCCCTGAAAGAAGAATATCTTTACTCTTTCATTCTCCATTTTATATTCATTTTCATTATAGTAACAAATTTCTTTCTGATCCAACCAGAATTCTAAGAGAATTCATCTTCTCTCTATAATGTTCCAACCATGAGGGTCTGTATTACTCTATTTTCTGTGACTGTAACAAAACGCTTAAGGCTAAGCACTTTATTTATAAGACAAGTTTATGGAGGCTGGAAAGACGGCTCAGGGGTTAAGAGCAGTAGCTGCTTCTCCAGAGGAGGCAGGTTAAGTTCCCAGAACCCCCATGGCAGCTCACAACTGTCTGTAACTCCAGTTCCAGAGGATCTGCACCTTCATAAAGACACACACGCAGGCAAAACATCAATGCAAACAACAACCTTAAAATATCTTTTTTTAAACCCCGAGTTTATTTAACCATTTTGGAGGTTTAAGAGCATGGTACCAGCAATTGTTTCCCTCCAATCGGCATCTCCTAGCTACATCACAGTGTGGTGAAATGGTGGTTAACCCTCATTGTCATCTTGACTGCATCTGGACTCACATAGGAGGCACCTCTGGGAGTATGTGGGAGGGTACTGCCAGAGAGGCTTAACAGGATGGCAGACATTTCTGAATATGGGCAGCAGCAAACCATCAGCTGTGGTCCTGAGCTGAATTGAAAAGGAAAGAAAAAGCCAGATAAGCGGTCAACGTTTATCCCTCTCTGCTTCCTGACTGCAGACAAAATATACCTAGTTGCCTCCTGGCCCCAGTACTGTGCCTTCTCTGCCACGATGAACTGTATCAACTCAAACTGTGACCCAAATTAAAGCCTTCCTTCCTTCAGATGCATTCCTCATTTTCCCTCTAGCAATGGGAAATAGGAAATAATACGGTGAGTAATTTCATGGTGGGGCAGAATGAAAGAGGCCAGGTGGTGAGAGAGAAAGCCAGGATCATTTGGGGGCAAAGCTTGTTCTTTCTGTATCACAACAACTGCTCTAGCAGGAACTAACCAGGGAACTAACCCCTTCCAGGCAGCACTCACCGATGGCCTAATCACCTTAACAACTGGGCCCCAATCTGTGATTCTTCCAGTCCAGCAGGCCCTGCTGGGGGATCAAACGTCTAACAATACCCTTTGAGCAATACCCTCAAATCATAACCCAAACCTAACAAGCCCCGAGTTGGTGTTCTGGGAAACAGGAAAGCCAGAGGACTGTGTGTTCCTGGGGGAACATTTTCCTCCCTTCAATAAACAATGGCATTTCTCAGTTCTTCACGTGGACATGACTCCTGGGCTGGTGGCAGCTATCATCTTTGAACCTCCGAATACACTGATGTCAGGACGTCTTGTTCTGATTTGGATGAAGTCAATGACTGCAGTTGTCTTTTCTCTCATGTGTTGCTAACTGATGTGTGGCTGCTGGCTATTGGACCTGGATAAATTTGTAATCAATATTGCCATGCCAGCCCTTCGACAATGCTCTGGAGACTATAAAGAGGCCAATTATCTGTGTTCCCACACTCAGCTCAGGTTGTGTGTGACCTTTGTGTGACTTCTCCAAATATTTTGATGTACATTTGCCTATCTAAAAAGGTTTGGCACTGCCAAGGATGCAAATTGTCATATGCCTGGAATCCACGCACATGCAAAGTAGACGTGAGAGGATCAAAAATGCAAGGCCATTTTTGGCTATCTAGACAGCTAGAGGCCAGCCTAAGCTACATGAGATCCTATTTAAAGGATGGTAAAAATATAAAGTGTATTTGGGGATACTGGCAGTTTCTTATAAAACCAAACCAGTCCTTTCTGCACACTCTAGCAATCATTTACTTTGGGAAATTAATCCCAGGGAAGTTAAAACCTATGTTGACACACACACAAAATAATCGTCCCATGAATATTTATAGCATTTCCATCTGTTATAGTGAAAGCCCAAGGCCTATCCAAGTGTCTATGTCAAAACATGAAGGAATGGTTAAATGAACCTTAGCTTCATACAGTGGGACATATGAGCCAGCAATAAAAGGTAAGAGTGGGTTTCCTCATGCCTCTCTGGCATCTGGTCACATGGTGAGGGTGGGGGTGAGACCATGTCTATGGTCTGGCCCGAGGCGTCCAGCTGCCCGGAAACCAACCCCTGGTATATGGTGCTGCAGGAACTGGCCCCTGGGCCCAGATAAAAGGCCACCTCCACAGCTCTTGGCCAAGCCTAAGATCCCTTGCTCCAAAAATGGCTACAACTCGATATGAACCCGTGTCTGAAATTGGTGTTGGGGTGCCTATGAGACAGTGTACAAGATCCCCACAGTGGCCACTTTGTGGCCCTCAAGAGTGTGAGAGTTCCTAATAGAGGAGCAGCCCATCCATTTGCCTAGGAATTTCATGTAGTCATTGTTTTTAATAGCTGAGTAGTACTCCTTTGTGTTGATGTACCACATTTTCTGTGCCCTTTCCTTTGTTGAAGGGCATCTGGGTTCTTTCCAGCTTCTGGCTATTATAAATAAGGCTGATATGAACATAATGAAGCATATGTCTTTGTTATATGCTGGAACATCTTTTTGGTATATGCCCAGGAATAGTATAGGTGGGTCCTCTGGTAGTGCAATGTCCAATTTGCTGAGGAACCGCCAGACTGATGTCCAGAGAGGTTGTACCAGCTTGCAATCCCACCAACAATGAAGGAGTGTTCCTCTTTCTCCACATCCTCACCAGCATCTGCTGTCACCTGAGTTTTTGATCTTAGCCATTCTGACTGGTGTGAGGTGAAATCTCAGGGTTGCTTTGATTTGCATTTCCCTGATGATGAAGGATGTTGAATGTTTATTTAGGTGCTTCTTGGCCATTTGATAGTCCTCAGTTGAGAATTCTTTGTTTAGCTCTGTACCCCATTTAAAAAATAGGACTATTTGGCTCTCTGGAGTCTAATTTCTTGAGTTCTTTGCATATATTAGATAGTATCCTTTTATTGAAAGTAGGATTGGTAAAGATCTTTTCCCAATCTGTTGGTTGCCATTTTGTCTTATTGACAGTGTCCTTTACCTTACAGAAGCTTTGCAATTTTATGAGGTTGCATTTGTCAATTCTTGAATTTAGAGCCTAAGCTATTGGTATTCTGTTCAGGAAATTTTCCTCTATGCCTCTATGTGTTTGAGACTCTTCCCCACCTTTTCTTCTATTAGTTTCAGTGTATCTGGTTTTATGAGGAGGTCTTTGATCCACTTGGACTTGAGCTTTGTACAAGGAGATAAGAATGGGTCAATTTGCATTCTTCTACATGCTGACCTCCAGTTGAACCAGCACCATTTGTTGAAAATGCTGTCCTTTTTCCATTTGATGGTTTTAGATCCTTTGTCAAAGATCAAGTGACCATAGGTGTGTGGGTTCATTTCTGGGTCTTCAGTTCTGTTCTACTGATCAATCTACCTGTGTCTGTACCAATACCATACAGTTTTTATCATGATTGCTCTGTAATACAGCTTGAGTTTAGTGATGGTTCCCCCCCCCCAGAAGTTCTTTTATTGTTGAGAATAGTTTTTCTGCTATCCTGGGTTCTTTGTTATTCCAAATGAATTTGCAAATTGCTCTTTCTAACTCTATGAAAAACTGAGTTGGAATTTTCATGGAGATTGCTTTGAATCTGTAGATTGCTTTTGGCAAGATGGCCATTTTTACTATATTAATCTTGCCAACCATGGGCATAGGAGATCTTTCTTCTGAGATCCTCTTCAATTTCTTCAGAGACTTGAAGTTCTTGTCATACAGATCTTTCACTTGCTTGGATTGAGTCACACCAAGGTATTTTATGTTATTTGTGACTCTTGTGAAGGGTGTCATTTCCCTAATTTCTTTCTCAGCCTGTTTATCCTTTGAGTAGAGGAAGGCTACTGATTTGTTTGAGTTAATTTTATATCCAGCCACTTTGCTGAAGTTGTCAGTTGTAGTTCTCTGGTGGGATTATGGGGGTCACTTAAGTATACTATCATATCATCTGTAGGTAGTGATATTTTAACTTCTTCCTTTCGAGTTTGTACCCCTTTGACCTCCATTTGTTGTCTAATTGCTCTGGCTAGGACTTCAGCCAGTGAGAGATGAGGCCAGCTCTCCAGAATGCGGCATCCAGTGAGGGGTAGGGCTCCTCACTGCACAGCCCCTGCGCATCCATGTAGTTCCTGGTGGCTGTCCTAACCAGAGACACCCCATGTTCTCTTGTGCTGCTGTGATTCACCGACACTGACTCCTGAAGCTACACAGTCACTGACTGAGACATGAATCTCAGTGGCAGCTTGGGCTGGGACTTTACCATGGTCTCAGGTGACAGAGCTGGCCACTCACAGTCGTCTTCTCCTCCCTGTGCTCTATTCTCCAGTTCCATCTCTTTTCATAATGCTCAAGATGCTTCACTTCTTTCTCTCCCATCTGGCCACTACATGCTCACTCATTATAATGGGTACTGCTGCAGTCTGCCCACTTGCCTAGCAGGACACTGGGTGCCTTTCCTCCACCCATGCTGTACTGCAAGGTGTGGCCAAAGCAAGCATCTACGGCTTACCTGTGCCTTGTGCTGGAGGGCAGGTCTGTAGGTAGCATGATGGTCGGCAGATGTCTGTCTGTCTTCCTCCTCCTGGGCTGCCTTGGCTGGACTTGATTTGATTTGATTTTACTTTTATGAGTCCTAGGCATAAGACAACTTGGGCATTAAGCTAGGATGAACAAAGGAAGGCCATGTGCTCTGCTGCTGACTGACTGAGAACATCACCAACAATAAGGTGTCTCTTCGCCCAGGGCCGGGGGGGGGGGGGGGGTGGGTGGGGGCGTGGCCTGAGTTTCAGTCTTCCCCTCCCAAACAGATCTTTTCTGTTAGGTCACAGATTTAAGACAAATGGCTAACCGAGGTGCCTATTTAACAAATCAAAGTGGCCCCTAGCCTTCCGTCCTCTGCTACAGAGCCCTGGCTCTCCTTGGTAAGTCTCACCTCACTCCCTACCCTCAAACTCTCCAGCCTAGGGACTAGGCTGGACTTCTACTCTCTAACCTCTGATCCCAATATAACTTCAACCATTTTGGCTACCAGTCTCTTAGTGCATTTGGCCTCTTAGTCTCTGGCTCCCAGGTATTCTTTTTGCTCCCTCTCTTTCCCTCCCTCTCTCACCAGGGCCCCTTCTAGATGTCTCTGGCTATTTATCCTTCATATCTCCATAATACATAAGTCTTATGCTCCATAGGAATGTCCCCATGATGCTTGCAGGGCCCTGGACAGTAACGTGAGGGCACACCTTTATGGATAGATCTGACCCTTACAGTGGCCCACCTGCAAATACCAACAACATATGAACCCAAGGATTAGTCTAATACATCAAAAAGATCATCTACCATGATCAAGTTGACTTCATTCCAGAGATGCAGGGATGGTTCAATATGTATAAATCAATAAGTGTAATCTACCATATAGACAAATTGAAAGAAAAAAACATGATAATCTCATTAGATTCAGGAAAGGCCTTTGACAAAATCTAACACCTCTTCATGAAAAAGTTCTGGGGATACTAGAATACAAGCAGCATACCTCAGAAAATAGAAGTGATTTACAGCAAGCCCATAGCCAACATCAACCTTAAGTGGAGAGAAACTCAAAGCAATTCCATGAAAATCAGGAACAGGACAGGGCTGTCCACTCTTTCCATACCTATTCAATATAGAACTTGAAGTCTTAGCTAGAGCAACAAGACAACCAAAGGCCACCAAGGGAATCCAAACAGCACGGGAAGAACTCAAAGTTATCTTTATTTACAGATGGTATGGTTGTATATACAAGTGACCCTAAAAATTCTATCAGGAAACTTCTATAGCCCATAAACACATTTAGCAAAATAGGATACAAAATTAATATGCAAGAATATGAAGTTTTACCATACACAAAGGGATCGAGAAAGAAGTCAGAGAAACAATAACTCTCACAATAGCCAAACAGCAACAAAAATCAGGGTAACACTAACCAAGCAAGTAAAAGACTTGTATGGTAAAACCTTTGGGACATTGAAGAAAGACATTGAAGACGATATCAGAAGATACAAAGCTCTCCTGTGGTCATGGATAAGTAGGATTCAGAGTGAAAATGGTCATCCTACCAAAAGCATCAACATCCAACACAATTCCTCACAGACCTTTAAAAGACAGTTTTCAGCTACATTTGGAAACACAACAAACTCAAGATAGCAAACACATCCTGAATATTAAAAGTACTGCTGGAGTTATCACTGGCCCATCTCAAATTGTGCTGCAAAGCTATAGTAATATAAATAGCATGGTATTGGCACAAAAACAGACACATGATCCATGGAATTGAATTGATGACCCAAGCATAAATTCACATACCTATGGACACCACACACACACACACACACACACACACACTGGAAAAAAGACAGCATCTTTGACAAATGGTGCTAGTTGATCTAGGTGGCTGGATCGAGAAGAATGCAATAGATCCATACTTCTCACCTTCCACAAAACTCGTCTCCAGTGGATCAAAGACCATAAAGCCAGATACATTGATAGAAGAGAAAGTGGAGAATGCCCTTGAACTCATTGGCACAGGAAAAGACTTTCTGAACAGAATACCAATAGCACCGTCACTAAGAACAACGGCAGATAAATGGGATCTCATGAAACTGAGAACCTTCTGTAAGACAAAGGATACCATCACTCAGACGGAGTTGCAGCCTACTGATCAAGGAAATACTTTCACCAATTGCACATGTGATATCTAAAATATATAAAGAATTAAAAAATTGGACACCAAGAAAACAAATAACTTAATTAAAATGGGATACAGATCTAAACAAAATTCTCAAAGGAGAAAACTCAGTGGCTGAGAAGCATTTACAGAAATAGTCAACATCCTTAGCATTAGAAAAATGCAAATCAAAAAGTCTTTGAGATTTCATCTTAAACTTGTCAGAATGACTAAGATCAATTGAACATCAGCTCATGCTGTCAAGGGTGTGGAATAAAGGGAAGACTCCTCCATTGCTGATGGGAGTGCAAACTTATATAGCCACCATGAAAATAAGTGTGACAGTTTCTCAGGAATGTGGAATCAATCTACCTCAAGATCCAGCTATACCACTCTCAGTCATATACCCAAAGGATGCTTCATCCTACCACAGAGACATTTGCTCAACCATGCTCAGTGCCTCTCTACATAGTAGATGGAAATTGAAAACAGCCTAAATATCTACCAATAGATTAATGGATAGAGAAAACGGGGTACATTTATACAATGAATATTATTACTCAGGCGTTAAAATTGAGATTCACAGGTAAATGGATGGAGCTAAAAATTTAAATCCTGAGTGTGGTAACACAGACCCAGAAAGACAAATGTGGTTTGTATTCCCTTATATATGGACATTAGCTGTTAAGTCTTTGATAAGCATAATCTATGCAAGTACAGAAATTTGGTATAGGTGTATGGAGTAAGGGTCAAGTAATGAGGGAGGGATCTCCCTAGGAAGGGGAAATAGAGTAGATAGATATGGATTGATGAGAACAGGAGGATCAAATAAGAAGTGGGAGAAAAGGAGTAAGGCAGAGACTAGAGAGAGGGATGGCTAAAGCAAAGGGCCATTGGAGGAATTGTTGGAAATCCTATGTGGAAATACAGTAGACCTTTCCTAAAACATAAAGAAATATAAATGAAGGAGATGCAAATGGAACTGCCCAAATAGTGGAAAAAGCAGAGCCCCATCTAGACACCTCTCCACCACATGAAACTCCCAATACTGGGAACTGTGTGTGTGTGTGTGTGTGTGTGTGTGTGTGTGTGTGTGTGTGTGTGAGTTGTTTGCTAAAGGGGGCTAATGGGAACCCCCAAACAACCTAGGCTGTTGCCACAGCTATTGGTTGTTCTCCTCAAGCTGATGGTAAGGCACCATTGCTGGAGACAACAGCCACACAACTTCCTGAACATGGAGAAGTTGAGCTGGTGCCCGCCTAGAGCCTGCGCCCTAAGGCTAGTGTTCTTGGCACCAGAAGATAGATACTCTGCATGCGACCAAAGGAGAAAGGCAACCAACTCAGCTATAAAACCTTGGATCTGCAGTCGTGTCCTACCTTCAAGATGCACTGGTTCAACTGTGACAGGAAGTTTGTGGGAGAGACCATTCAAGATCTGACTGGATTGAAGACCCACCTCATGAGAGAAAATCCATTTCTAACTCTGCTTGGGTGGCCAAGAATCTGAGTCTAAACATTCCAGAGACCTAAGAGAAACCAAATACTACTGTTCTACTAAAGAAACACAGCAATAAAATGGCTCCTAATGACATTCCTCTGTACTCAGAGACCATTGCCTTGCTCAGGCACAATCAGAAAAGCTTCCTCCTGAGAAAGATGTCAACAAATGCCCAACAGCCAGACAATGAGCAGAGAGTGAGAGACCATGGATCAAACACTCAGTTGTAAAAGGGATGTCTCCATGAAATCCCTTCCCTGAGGAAAAGTGGAAAGAGTCCAAGGGACAGAGGGGACAGAGGACACCTAGGAAACACAGCAGGACCAGTGCACATATGAAGTCAGAGAGAGCGTGGCAGCATGCACAGGCTTGCACCAGATGGGGTCGCAGAGCTGAGAGAGGAAGTGGCCACAAGCCCCACCCCTAATACAGAAGCTGTCACCAATAGAACACAGTGGCTTTTTTTGGAGGTTCCTTGTCTCAAAATGTTTGTCAAGATTTTTTTGTGTTTTGTTTGTTTTTTTTAACCTTACAGGTCTTTTGCATATATATTATGGCTTGTGATTTTTTTGCTTTTATGAAATTTCTGTGTTTGTGACTGTGTGTACTTCTGCATCTAGATGTGTTTTGTGTGTCTCTTCTTTGGCTCCTTTTCTTCTGTCTGTCTGTTTGTTTTGTTTGTTTTACACTATACGTTTATCAGGTTTTGTTTAATTTAAATTATTTTCTTCTTCTTCTTTATAAGCCTGTTTATTTCCTAAACAGAGAAAGAAAGGGTATGGGTTCAGATGGGAGGTGGGAAGAATCTGGGGGAAGAGAGAGGAGGGAAAACAATAACAGAACATACTGTATAAAAAATCTGTTTTCCATAAGAGAAAAATGTAAAAATCGAAAACAGTTTCTAGCATGAAAAGATTTTGGGAACACCCTCAAACAACAACATATACTGTATGATTCCACTTACTAACATCCGTGAAATTTCAGAAGTGTGGAGATGGTGTCAGAAAATAAAATACAGAAAACCCAATGAAGCCAAACATAGCAGTACATGCTACACATCTCAGACATCTCAACAAGAGACTCAGAAACCTGAGTCCAGTCTCAAAATACAGGAAAATGTGGAGGTAGAGAACTGAGTAGGGGCTAGGGACAGGAATACTGCAGTGAAGTGACAGAGCTGGGAGGGTTTTGTATCAATGCTACTGTTCTGAGCAGAGATTGGAATGGTGGTAATAGGCCTGTGCTGATAGAAGTATAAGGGGGTTATAGCTCAGCAGAGGATCATTTACTGAGCATACCCGAGGCCCCAGGTTCAACTCCTAGCACCATTTAAAAAAAAGACCCACAGGACTACAAACGTACACATATACAAATGAGAACATAGAAAAACTACTGACACTGCGTGAGTCTCTCTGGTCTAGTTAACATCATCAGCCGATGACAATACACGGGCTTCTTACTTCGAGCCATGATTATATAAGATGCCACAACTGGAGGAAGACAGAAGAGCACACAGAACTCATAGTTTTGCAACTCTCTATGAGACTATAATTGCTTCGAAATAAAGGGTTTGGTCTTGGCTTTAAACTTAATCTTAATGATCCAACAAAGAAACAACGGATGATCCAGACTTTCTAGTCTGACTGGAATCTCCATTCATTTTTTAAAAACTTTCTCACACTGATAAGGAGCTGGTGTTGGAGAGCAGGATATCACCAAAATGAGCAAGGACTCGGCCACTGAGTTCCTGCCTAAAGGGTTTGCATTCTGATGGATATTTTACTGTGTTCAAATTAATGTAACTTAACAAGAAGGAAAGGAAGGAAGGGAGGAGGGAGGGAGGGAGGAAGGGAGGGAGGGAGGGAGGGGGGAAGGAAGGAAGGGAGGGAGGGAGGGAGGGAGGGAGGGAGGGAGGGAAGAGAAAGGGAAAGGGAGGGGAGGGGAGGGAGGGGGAGGGAGGGAGGGAGGGAGGGAGGGAGGGAGGTCCTGATTCGGGCAAAGCTCTGTCAGGTTTATAAGCTGGTACATTGTTTTTAGTTCTGCCCAGGACCTGTCATGTGGAGACAAACATGTGGAGACATTGAAAGTATTCTGGAAGCACTGGTTGGATTACATACAAACTGAAAGGTCACATATATCTTCTTTCTGAACGTAGCCTATCAGTATCAGACACACATTAAAACTGAGACAATGTTGCCGTCTGAATGAATACTGAGCAAGGAAAATTTAACGTAACACTTCTTGGTTCCCGTTGCATTTAAAAATATTCACTTGGATTTATCACGCCATTACATTCGCATGGCAACGGTGTTTCTCAGAGAATTTAAGAAATAAGAAGTGAGGGCTGGGGATTTAGCTCAGTGGTAGAGCGCTTACCTAGGAAGCGCAAGGCCCTGGGTTCGATCCCCAGCTCCGAAAAAAAGAACCAAAAAAAAAAAAAAAGAAATAAGAAGTGAAACGGTGGGTGCTGTGTCTCATTTATTTGAAATTGTGTCCTAGGATTAAACCTTTCGGGAATAGGAGCATGCTATTTTGGGGAGATGGTTGTTTATTTGGTACCATATTTGCAGAAGAAGCACATTAAACAAAAAGAAAAAAAAAAAGGCTGAATGACAGCATCAATTTAAAAGCCCAAGGTAGCCAACTGTGAGCAGAGCTGGATCAGAAAAGACTGTAATTGTGAGCATATTTCACACTGTACAAACTGGTCAATTCCTTATCTTTAAGAGTGGCTGCAGAAAATGTCAAAGCTCCAGTTTTATGTCTCGGCTGCCACTGATCCTCTCCTCGTGCAGTGTGACTCACATCCTGTAGCAACTCCCCGGGTGATGAGAAAGCCTTTGTAGGACATCAATTCCCAGGACTCAATTTTCTCTATCAGATTGTTGCGAATAAATCTTATTTTATATCTCAGCTCATAACCTGCAGTGGAAATGCTTCACTGTGCCTCCGTGTTCTATTGCTGTGTTTAATGCCACGGCTGGGGACTTGATCATCAACTCTCCAAGAGACACGGGAGATGGGGATGCGACTGCCCTTCCCCCACCCTGGACCCCCCCCCCCAGCATCAACCACACATAAAGGTAGTCAATCACCATCATCATTGTCTAGACATAGCCAATCAACTGGCTTAATGACATGGGAAGTAGGTTGCTGGGGAGGAGGAATGGCGTTTTAACAAGACAACTCCCATCAAACCGCAATTTATCCTTCACAGCACATTTAATTCTTCTAGAAAGTTATCAGACTCGAAAGTGCCATTCTGTAGATGCTCAGCACCTCTTGCCCTGCTGAGTCTCTCCACCAACTCAGGGGAAGCGCAGACACATTCCTAACGTATTTAAAACATCAGCTCTCATCAACCTCACTGTTGGTGGGTTTGGTAGTTTGTCAGGGAGGGGGGTCATTGACACATTTTCATGGAAATGACTGAAGTTCAAGAGTACTGCTTCCTGCCTGCTTCAAACCCGAGACGTGCACCCCCATCTCCCCCTGATAAGGAACTGAACAGAGCATGACTCTACCTACCTCCAGGTCTCACTTGGTCCTCTCAAGTGCACGGCATCTGAATTCTGCGTGGGGTTGCATTTAGGTTCAGCTACAAAGGCAAAAGTTTCTCAGGGGCTTGTCCCCACCGTGGTTTCTGCAGATGTCTCTGGGGATCTGGCAGGGGTGTTTTCCCCTAAAAGAGGACACAAGGAAGGCTGTAAGCCAGACTCACAGCACCCAGGCTTAATCCTTGGTTTGTACGAGCTTTGTAAGATCTGGCTATAGATCATAACTGAACAGAATGCAAAGTCGAAGCCACAGACGCATCCCTTAGTTCTCCCTTAATGAGACTGCACCGCCTTTCGCAAGCTCTCTTTCAATGAGAACTACGCACGACCTAAACCCTCTGTCACAGGGCTGTCGGGTCTCTTATGCTGGGGGATTCTTGATATTCCTCACATTCTCCTTTCCTTCATCCTAGCTTAGTCGTGTGCTGCTGGAGATCAAGCCTAAGACATCATTTGTGTTTTACTACTGCTCTATCACAGGGCTACATGCCTGGCCCATGGCTATTTTGAGAAGGGAGTTTGCTGTGTAACCCAGGCAGTTCTCAACTCTCGATCCTTCTGGAGTCCAGCAATTGCAGATGTTGCCACCAAGTCCTGCTCCTTTCAGCTATCCCCACCCGTTCTCCTTTCTCCACATACCCCCGACTCCTCTGTGTTCCGGCTTCACAGATCTTTAAACACACTCTCGATTTAAACGGAATCTGAAAACCCATACTACACATGATTCTTTTGAGTTGGATATTTGTAGCTAAAGCCAGGAGTTCTGCTCAGCAGTCAAGAAGGTTCACAAGGGTTAATTGCTCAGACTGGGGCCCTAGTTTACTGCTCAAATGCCTGCCTGACACATGAAAGGACCTGGGTTCTACCCTCCAGCTCTACAAAAATAAATATATGAAGGACCGGAGAATCTGCTGATTGCACTGCAAATAAAGGTGCTCCCCGAAACTTCGCTTTCTTTTCTCTCCTTAAAGACTTTGTATGTAGAAGCATGTGCACAAACACGGTTGTAAACCAGACAGTGGTGGTGGTGGTGAAGGGGTAGCCTCTGCTGCTTCATTCAACGCTTATCCTATATTAGGCCGTCCCCACTTTGGCCTCTGAAAGACCTTTGTCCAGCCAACATGGGGATCTCAGCTCCTCCTCGGGGCTAGGAAAGGAGACTGCCTCCAAAGTGGCTCTCTTCTAGAAGAATTTTCACAAGGGCTGCAAACAATACAAACTTCACCCCAAAATGTTACTAAAAATCTTTTACCTCAGATACTGAGTGCTCTGTGGACTCCTTGTGGGAAAACGACTGGCCCTCTCACGGGGAAATTCCTTTCCCACGCCTTCTTATCCTGCACTAAGTACCCGACATATTGACTTCTCTGGCTCCTTAATTAAGTCTCTGTCAGGTTGTCCTCCCTCAGTTTAATAACATCCACCCTGTCATCAACATAAACATCCAGCTTATCTTCTCAGCAGGTAAAATGAGAAAACTGCTGCCCTCTCCCACAGCCTGTGTGCTTTCTGCTGGGGTCAAACACCGTATGCACACACCTTCCTCACAACCAAGTTCTTGTCTCATTTTATCCCCCATGTTTCAGGAAGATTCTCCTTGACCCAGTGATTTAATCAGTAAAGAGATTGGGGGATGGGAGGCTCTCCTTTCATATCCCAACCTCAGGAGAGACAGCAATGTGCAGAAAAACACCTGACAAGAATCCACTGGATGTTGATTTGAGAGTTGGTTTTTCCTCACAGTCTGAGGGGACACCATCCATTGTAGCGGGATAAGGACAGCAGGAGCGTGAAGTGGCTGCTCACAGTGTTAAGCTCCAGGAGGCAGAGAAGGAACAGGAAGTAGGTCCAGTTGTAAAATCCGGAAGTCCGCCTCCAGTCACCTACTTTCTCCACTAGGGCTCCGTCTTCTAAAGAGTCCATGATGTAAACAGCAGGTACCAGCTGGGGACAGAGTGCTCAAATACATGAACCTATGGGGCACATGTCATAATCAAACCCAAGAGCAACATAGCTCTTGTCTTTTCTAACTATGAGAAAGTTTTCTGTTTTGGGGTGTGTGTGTGTGTGTGTGTGTGTGCTTTTTTAATATAAAAATACCCCAGGAAGTGTATCTCTGGTGAATCTTCAAACAGTAATATTTTCTAAGATGTCAAATATTCAAGCTCTGAAGATCTCAAATTTTTAACTTTTAAAGATTTGGATTTACCCACTGCCACAAGCACCCCTTGCACACACCACAGGAGGGGTGCAGGGAGAAGGGCTTCATGAATCGAAGGCTCTTTTATGAGACAGTAATTATTCTCACCTGTTATCGTCCCTTCAAACCCCTGAAGCACACAAGCTGCCCTCTCATTTTCTGATCGTTAATTGTTCCAGGCCCAGAGGGAGCCCCACATATCAGCGTCTTCAGAGACCTCCTTCCTATTAGGAGCACCCCTCCCTTCCTCTGTTCTTCACTCTTTCTTTGTTTTTTCAGGTGAGCCTGACCCACTGAATCCCTCTGATTTTCTGACAGAATCTCATTGTCCATACAGACTCTTTATTTTAAACATATTGTATACTTCTTTAATGTAAACACTGGCATTGCATGGCGTGTTTAACTTGAGCTGTGCCTACATAAAGTCAAGATTAACCAGCCATGGCGAGAAGGCCAGGGGAAATGCCAGGCAAACACTTCAGCACTGAGCTATGTCCTAGGTTTTAATTTCTTGATTTTGTTATAATTACTGTTTGTTGTTTGTTTGAGAGCATTTTCTACATAGACCTGACTGTTCTAGAACTCTATATGTGAACCAGGCTGCCTTCGAACTCAGAGAGATCTACCTGCCTCTGCCTCTGCCTCCTGAGTGCTGGTGGTTGTGGTGGTTTTTTTTTTTTTGTTGTTGTTGTTGTTTTGTTTTTTTGTTTTTGTTGTTGTTGTTGTTGTTGTTTTTAACAGAACCCTAGCTGCCTAACAACACAGATAAGCAATGAGGTAGAAGTGTGAAGGATATAATGGTAAACAGATCCGATGCCTGTGTGAATGTTTTAATGCTGACACACTGGGAAACTGTGGTATATCAAAGGTACACTAGGAAGCAGGATATTATAGTTTGACATTTTCAGGTTATACAAAAAAATAAAAGGAGAAAATAAGGTACTGAAGTTGGATAAATGTACTGATTTGCTTATCATCCAAACAATTCCGTGGTTTCTCTATGGAACTAGCTAGAGACTGGGTCAACGTGATTTGTTAATTTGCTTCAACCTGTCAAAGAATGTAGTGTGAAGCCCCCAGAAAGTGTTGCAAACAATTTCTGAATTCACTTCCAAACTAGCCAGAAACAAGTCTCCTATGGTTTGGGGGAGGGTGCCTGCTAACTCCTGCTGACTGTTATATGGGTCAAAGTCATGCAAAGAAATAGAAGCAGAAGGCAGAAGAATCAAAAAGCCAACTAGGAAACATGGATAGATAACATCGGTTGTCATAAAGAATATCTGGAAATATAAACCCCTTGGTTCCTGGAGACTCGATTATATTGGAAGTTCCAAAATATAAACCCCTTGGTTCCTGGAGACTCGATTATATTGGAAGTTCCAAAATGGCAGCCTCTCGTATATGAATTATGAATAAATTATTTTTCAACGTTTTTTTCAACAACAAATGGTAAGAAGTTGTCTTTTCAATATGTTCTCTGAGAGGCTTCCTGGGGATCCGTACTGTGTTCCCCAGTAAAATTTAGCTGCAAACTGCCACTCTAGGCAGTGGTTGCCTTCAGCTGGGATCAAGTACCAACTCAAAACCAGGCCCTGCGTTTACATTCTGAAAGACTGTATTCCAACAGTGTCCTGAGCTGCTAGAACTGCAGCCTAGTCGGTGGTCTGTAGCTCACACGTACCAACCTGCAGGGCGGGGCACAGACGTCGAGTCCATCTCGAACCAGCTAAAATGGAGAATTCTCTTCTTACACACCTTCCCATCCTATCACCTGACCCCCAAACCGAAACATCGCCAAGCATGTCTATGCACACTCAGAAGCCTCGTTTGAAAATCACACGAGGAAGTTGGCAGATTAAAAAATTAAAAATTCCCCTTCAGAACCTTCCGTTCATCGCTCCCCTTTCTGGTGGATTTTCAAATGCAAACTATTGTCACGGCAGCTCCACAGAGACAAATCTGTGGGATGTGATAATAACGAACCTTTAAACATCCCACTGAGAACAGAAACACCCGTCTATCGGCACCTCGGCCCCACCCCCACCTCTTATCCCCAACCACCTCCCCTCCCCCCGCCCCCGAAAATGAGGGTACCTGTATCTGCCAGTGTGGTTTGAGAGAGATTAATAGTCTCGTGCTTTCCAAGTCTCTTTAAGCTTCTCTGTAGGATGGTGCCAGCAGAAAACAAAGTACCGTTTCCCTTCGGGCAGAATAATTAAAACAAAATCTCCCGAGTCCCATCTCCGCGCGCGTCTCTCAAACCGATCACGCGGTGATTTTTAAGAACAGAGCGGCCGTGTGTCATTTATTTATAATCGCTTTTCATTGTTACAGCAGGCCATTCACACACATCACCTCCAGGCACCAGAGGACTGTTAGTATTCATTAGGGAAAGGAAACAGTCTTTCTTGCAAATAAGCAATTTGATTGCTTCAGGAATAGGCCTGTAATTACTGCAGTTCTGGGATACGTTATTGTTAATAAGATTTAAAAGAAAAAAAAAGGCTTTCTCCAAATCAGAGAGGCTCTCTTCTACCAGAGACTGTAATTAAAAGGGTGACAGTGCTTTCCTGTTCCCCAAGATAGGATTGGCACCAAACTTCAGGTACTAGGTCAGAGATATTCCCTCTACCTTACATTTTCCTGAGCAGATCGACCATTAGATATTAAAAGCAGTCCTGTAGTGGGAATGTAGCTTAGGTGGTGGGGTGTTCGATCCCCAGGACAAACCGAGTGTGATGGTACACACAGGTAATTTTAGCCCTTGGGAGGTGGAGGCAGGAGGATCAGAAGTTCAAGGAAAGTCATCTTTGGCTATATTTTTGGAGTTTGAGGACAGCCTAGAATACATGAAGCCCTTCTCAAAGAAAAGGGGAGGAGGGGACAGGAGAAGAGAAGGGAGGAAGAGAGGGAAGGGAAAGAGAGAGAGAAAGAGAGAGAGAGGGAGAGAGAGAGAGAGAGAGAGAGAGAGAGAGAGAGAGAGAGAGAAACACTATCCCACAAGGAAAATTCAGATCTAACTCTCCTACTCACACACACGATGGGAAGATCTACACCCCACCTAGTGTAAGGGCCAACAGTACCCACCAAGCTGCTGAATTTCAATTTGTAAAAGCAGAGGTTACATGAGAATCTAGATGGATGAACACCTTCAAGAGAATTACAGACTTTAAATTCGACAAAAACAAATTCACAACCTCTTAGCAACGAGGCACTGTCTTCTGTCCGTGCCTCGGCTCAGTCCATCTCATGGGTTCATTGAGCCGACAACACTGGTTTCCGGTTCCAGCCATGGCCACCTAAGCCACCAGCCTTTCTGTTCACTGGTTGCTTGCCTTTTGCTTTATTTATGTGCATTTTTTTTTTAAGATAAGGTCTCACTATGTAACCCAGGCTAGCCATGAATTCATGCCTGCCACCTTTCTCGGTTGTATTTAATGTCACCTGTCATTTTGACTGGCTGTTTTTGCACAGTCCTCTTAAGTTACAGCTATGAGGAAGAAGGATAGAGCCATATTGCCTCTCCTGTTGCTAGCCATTCAGGAAGCAGGAACTTCACCCATTCGTCAGGGAAAATGTAAGGTGGTGGTGGTTCTGTTTGGTTATTAGGATGGTTTGCAAATGCTTGGCCCGGGGAGTGGAACTATTAGGAGGTGTGGCCTTGTTGAAGGAAGTGTGTCGTGGTGTGAGTGGGCTTGGAGACCCTTCTAGCTGCCTGAAAGAGACAGTGTCCCCCCCTGACTACCTTTGGATCAAGATGTAGAACTCTCAGCTCCTCCAGCACCATCCATGCCCGCCTGGACATGCTCCCACCTTAATGATAAGGGACTGAACCTCTGAACCTGTAAGCCAGCCCCAAGTAAGTGTTTTCCTTTATTAGAGTTGCCTTGGTCATGGTGTCTGTTCACACCAAATGAACCCCTAACTCAGACAGTTGTACTCAGAATTTTCCTGAGGGACACTGTGGGGCAGTTCAGTCATGGGCACCTGCTGCAGTTTAAAATTGCTTTCCAGAGGTTGGGGATTTAGCTCAGTGGTAGAGCGCTTGCCTAGGAAGCGCAAGGCCCTGGGTTTGGTCCCCAGCTCCGGAAAAAAAGAACCAAAAATAAAATAAAATTAAATAAATAAATAAATAAATAAATAAATAAATAAATAAATTGCTTTCCAAACAGAGACTTCTCCCGTCTGTACCTCACGGAAGCTCTTTTTAAGGAGAACAAAAATGTTCATTTTAGCACAGATTAGAAGCTTGCCTGAGTCTGTGGGCTGGGGAAACTGCCCTTTGCATACAAACAGGCTGTGGCATGCTCCAGAAGCCATGCTCTCAGGCGCTTTCCGCTACAGCCGAAGTGACAATGTGGCCGTTCTTATCTACTGCTACTTTCCAACTCTAATGACCAAAGACATTCCCTGGAGACACAGGACAGGAGACACAAAGCCACGCCAGTTCAGACTCTGGAGGAAAGTGACAGGAGCCAGCTGCTCTCTGTGATCACACAGAGAATCGATAGAGAGATACTGCAGTGTTGTCAAGGGCAAGAATCCTGTGGGCTGGAGATGACAGTATTCCAGAATGTGTATATGTGTGGTGGGCAGGGAAGGGAGAAGGGGGTTTCACAGTGTAGCCCCAGGCTATCCTTAAACTGTAGCTTTTCCCGCCTTCATGTTGAGTGTGCTGGGACCACAGGCACCATCACCCCCAAACCAAGAGATTCTTTTTTAAAAATTACTCATTTGTTTTTATGTAATGTGTATCAGGGTTTGCATGCCTGGTGCCGGATGAGGTATAAAGAGGGTGTTAGATTCCCTGAACCTGGAGTTATAGATGGTCATGAGCTGCCCTGTAGGTGCTGGGAAATGAACCTGGGTCTTCTGCAACATCAGCAAGTGTTCTTAATTGCTGAGCCATCCTTCTAGGAGTCTAAGTAACCCCCATGCTCACTCCCACCCCAGCCAAGAGGCTGTCTTGGTTGGTCTCTCTCCTCTTCTGTCCTTGTAGCTCCATTTCTGGTACTAGAGCCCAGCCTTCTCTTCTTCTCTATCAGCACGACTGAACATGGCTGAACTACAGCTAATGGGCCCAGCTGTGAGTCCATGGATAAACACAGGTCTGCTCCCCAGTCTGTCTGTCTGTCCATCTGTCTGTCTGCCTGCCTGCCTGCCTCTGTCTCTCTCAGTTATGGTCTCACTATGTAGTCCTGGCTGGCATGGAACTCTGTGAACATCAACCCAACCTCAAACTCACAGACATCCTCCTGCCTCAACACCCTAGGTTCTGAGATTACAGACATGGATCACCATGCTCAGCTATCACCACAGTTTTACTTTTGGGAAAAATAATCTGATTTGACCTGTTACAGTCAAGCGTTCACCCTTTGCCCAATCCATTTGAAGTTAGTTATGTAATGTAGACACACTCTCTAGGAGACAACTTGTATGAACTGGCCCCTCCTGTCCATTGGATTGCCAGAATGCTGACTTTTAGCGAAGACGCCCTTCGAAGAGTCTCACCATTGTGCTCACCGTTTCTCAAAACCCGGGTAAATTCAGAGTAAACGATTTACCGACATTGTATGATGGACCAGTTTTGTGGACTAGTTTTGTATGTGCATCCAGACATGACGATCAATTTACACCATAAGAGATGGAGCCCCAGGCCCTCAATACAGGAGGACGCTGCGGGGTATGAATGGTGATGTTGTTTTTGGCTGGTGCCTGTGCGCTCATTTATCTGAGCTAACTAGTCTTGAATGCCCAGGTGGATTATGTAATAAGACTCATGCATAATAACAAGATCATTACCTCAGCTGGCTAGTTATAACCACATATCCTCTAGTTTCAGAGAACACTTAGCGAGCTAATTAGTAGCATTCATTACCCTCCTGGTCCCACAAGAATGATTCATGTAAGTCCTAGCAAGCCAAATCCTGGTGATATGATTAGGAACAAAGGGAGCCTAGGGCTAAAGAGATGACACCAGAAGGAGACTGCCTCAGCACAGCCAGAGAAGGCAGTTGCTATAGACACTTGCTTGAAAGCGTGTGCTGGCCCTTTCGGGCTTCATCTTTAAAATCTTAGTGTCCGACCCCTGGGTTCCTTTGCTTTCTTCTGGCAAAGACCACGACAGGACGTATTTGTTACTTTCTTTGTGCTGTGACCAAGAGCCTGACAAGAAACAACATAAAGGAGTAAGGGTTTATTTTGGCGTACAGTTCAAAGGGAATAGCCACGGAAGTGGGGTTGGCATGGTGGCAGGAGCATGGGGTGACTGGCCGTGTTGTACCCACAGTCAGGAAAAGACAAGAGGTGGTGCTGAGCAATAAGACCTCAAGGCTTACCTCTTCCATCAAGGCTCCATTTTTAAAGGTTCTAAAACCTTCCAAAACCGCACTACCAGCTGGGCACCAACTGTTCAAACCCATGAGCTTTTGGGGGTCATTTCACATGCAAACCACAACACAGGTCAATTGAGGGTGCATTTAAATGGCAAAGCCACCTAACTTCAGAAATAATGGTGACAGTGCTTTCTAGTAGATGTGGAAATCCAGCTGCCCTCTTGTCACAGTTTCCAAGAGCTCCATTTCGACACGTATGTATCCAGGTTTATCTGAAACTCATGGTGCCAACTTGCCTGCAACCTGAAGGCATCTTTTCCTGGCTTCTTTCTCAGCCTTCTAATTGGGACACTGCTCTCCACAGTGTGTTCTTTCAAAAAATCAAGTTGTCAAACCAATTGCAGCAAGAGCTGGCAAGGATGTAGACAAAGGGGGATCCTTTACACACCGCTGGTTCCCACCGAGCTAGTCCAGCTATTCGAGCTAGTCCAGACACTGTGCAAGTCACGTCTAAAAGAAAGATGGCGCTTCCACGTGGTCATGTGACCAGCTGTACTGCTCTTAGGTGTCTCCTCAGCGGAGTCCAGTACCACAGAAATATCTGTGCCCATCAGTGTACAATTCACAATAGCTAAGCCATAGAGCTGGTGTAGGAATAGATCACACACACACACACACACACACACAGGAGAAGGAATGTCGTTTTTCACTCATAGAGAACAAAATTATGTTATTTGCAAGAAAATAGAAGCAATTGGAGGAACTTACAGTAAGCAAATTAAACCTGTCTCAAGAAGACAAACATCCTATGTTTCTCTCACATGTGGGCCCTAGATATTTTTATAGATGCATAAAACCATTATGCATATATGACACTGAAAATAGTTGCAGAAATGCCTAGGAGGACAAAGGGGACAGACATGAAGAGTGAGGGTGAGGTAGGAAAGGCTGGGGGTACTGGGAATATGCATGGTGTCAAATAGATGCGTGTACAGAAATGTCTTCATGCAGTGCAATACCATGTACAGTCAATATGACGTACAAATACAAAAGTTTTTTTAAAAATACAAAGTGAAATTGGAAGTGAAACCCTGACACAGTTTTGTCTGGAAAGTTCCACCGCTAAGCACCACAGTTATTTCTAATAACTCCCAATTTCCACAGCAGTTGGTTGGAACCTGAGTCATCTGGTTATGCCTGTGCCCCTGTCCCCTACTTTCTTCACCTTTTGCTGGTCTCTGCCTCTCAACCTGTGAGGGTTGTCCTTATGACAGGGCCTTGGTGAGTAGGTCATGCTGGAATCCAATTCAAGATATTGAGCATGCTTAGCAAGAGCTCTACCTACATTCCCAGGTCTAGACACTTTGCCCCAGCACTCTGTGTGGCTGGTCCCTTTCTCATTAATGTCTCATGTTTAAGGTCCAGTCAGTGATGCCTTCTCTGGCCTTACTGCTGTAGTAGAATGACCTCGTTCCCATTTTCTCCATAGCTCTCAGGAGCTTGTCTTCCTAACACCCATGATTATAATACTTATATATTCTCTTTTTTTGTGAAGCAATAAAGCATTTATTGAGATCTTATAATTATAATTTAGGGAGCATAGATTCCAGTAGAAACCTTTTCTTGGTAAGGAGGCATTTTAGAGGGTGGGAGGAAGAATGTAAGTGAATGATGTAGATTGCTCATCCAGAACAATGATGGAGGATGTTTACCTCCATAGTTAATTCTTGGACAAATATCCAGGTTGAACTGTACCATAGTTCTAGTAATGACTTCGGTTTATTCAACTAGTATAAAGAGTGGTAGGCAAAACCATTAACCACAGCTAAAATGGGTGAGGGAATGTTTGAGGAGACAGTCTATTCATGTTACTCAAAGCATCCCTGATAATCACACTGCATCAGGAGATACCCAACAGCTTCCACTGTTCCCAAGCGATTAAAGTTATGACTAGAAAGAAAGTGGATTTCTGTGGAATGATGAAACCTGGCGGGATGCATTATACCAAGGAGGGCACAGCATTCAATGATCAGTATTCTTTGCTAAAAAGGCTTCACCTTAATCTAATATTGAGAAAACAGTTCAGCCTTGATCCATAGTTGTTCCTTTAGCATACAAACTCCTAGATGCTATGAGTAGATATTAATGCTGATAATAAAAGACTAAAGTAAAAGCATCTAATATGGTCAATGTAGTTAATTATAGCAATCTACTACTGAGAAATGTGTAATATATTCATGTGTTGTATAAAATGTGAGATGATGGCTCTCTGATGTATTTGAATGTATTAGATGATAAAAGTGAGTTTTACCTGTAGGCATACATTTTTCTCAACCTACTTTAATAAGGTTTCAACCTCCCCGCTAGCCCATCATGCACCAGAGATAGTAGAAGAGAAAAGTTATTAGGACATGGGGGAATTGTTTAGAAATAGTTCTTCAGGGGCAAGCCCAATCTTGGTTGGGAAGATATGAGCAGCTCAGTCCAGTAGCAAACGCCAAATCTGAATTAGCAGCTGCAGTCCCGTCCTCTCAGCAGGCAGACACCACATAAGAACCAGCAAGGGCAGTTCACTCCTGAAGAAGCTGCAAAGCTGGCCAACCAGCCTGAGGCCACAGAAGGAGCCGTAAGAACCTCACGAGAAGTTCTTTAGGGAGTTTCTTTCCATGATATCCCCACAAGCAGAGCTCAGCAGAACAATGTAAGGTGAACAATGCTTGAGCTTCCTCTGTCTTTGGGGTCATATTTATATTCATCACGTGTCCTTTCCCGTGTCTGCTACAGCAAAACATCCTTTCATCTGTGTGTCCCAGCAAAACATCATTTGACATAACTGACTTTCCAAGAAACCAGAAGTTTCTACTCTATCCAAAGAAACATATTATATTAACTGTTTTACTTAGGATTTCTATTGCTGGAACAAAACACCATGGCCAAAAAGCAAGTTGGGGAGGAAAGGGTTTATTCAACTTACACTTTCACGTTGCTATTCATCACCAAAGGAAGTCAGGGCAGGAACTCACACAGGACAGGAAACTGGAGGTGGGAGCTGATACATACACCATGTAGAGGTGCTAGTTACTGGCTTGCTCCCTCCAGCTTGCTCAGCCTGCTTTCTTATAGAACTCAGGACCACCAGCCCAGGGATGACACCACCCACAATGGACTGGGTCCTCCACCACCACTAACTAATTAAGAAAAGGCCTTATGGCTGTATCTTATGAGCCATCTTCTCAATCGAGGTTCCTTCCTTTTAGATAGCTCTAGTTTCTGTGTCAACATAAGACCAGCCAGCACAATTACCCTGGGGAGATTGTCATATCTGGGTCATGGTGTTTTTCACATGGGAAGTTGAAACAAGAGAACCAAGAGTCTGATGCTAGCCTGAACTGTTTCAAAGACAAAAACAAAACCAGGGTCAGTGGGTTCTGTCAAGCTTGACAACCTCATCCCCAGTGTGCACATGGCAGAGAGAACCAGCTCCCACAAGTTGTCCTATGACCACCATACACAAGCTATGGCACACATACACACCTCTGCACCTGTTGTGTTTTAGAAGAAGAAGATGGAAGGAGGAAGGAGGAGGAGGAGGAGAAAGAGGAGGAAGAGGAAGAAGAAGAGGAAGAAGAGGAAGAAGAAGAAACCAGGGTATGTTTGGTAGAGCCAGGTATGGTGTGGGAGAAGGCAGTGCTTTTGTGGGCCCATGCTGAGGCATCCCTTCCCCCTGAGGGACCAGCCAACAATGATGGTGTAGTATAGAATAGAGTTTATTCAGGGCATGGGGAGGGGAGTTGAGGAGGGAGTAGAGACAGAGAAAGGCAGAGAGAGGGGGGGTTGAGGGGAAAGGGACTGAGAGGGTAAGAGAGTAAGAAGATAAGAGGATAAGAGAGGAGGGGGCAAACAACCCCTTTTATAGTGAGTCAAACATGCCTGGCTGTTGCCAGGTAACTGTGGGCAGAGCCTAGAGGGAATGCCAACTGCACCTGCGGAGGTCAGAATATTTTGACCTTCAGACAAATGTTTCTGGGGTGGCAATAGCACACCTGAATAACCATGTCCTGAATGAACACAGGTGTTCTGATTATCCA
The DNA here is from genome assembly GCF_021556685.1 of Rattus norvegicus. Taxonomy (NCBI): domain Eukaryota; kingdom Metazoa; phylum Chordata; class Mammalia; order Rodentia; family Muridae; genus Rattus; species Rattus norvegicus. Next base: position 35,005,683 of record NC_141549.1, read on the forward strand.
TACTGTGTCTGAAAACAGTCACCGTGGCTTATTTTTTTTTTGAAGAAATTATTCAATTTTTCATCTATACAACTTTAATTAAAACAACATAATCTGAAGTCTTTTTTTTTTCATCTTTATTAACTTGGGTATTTCTTATTTACATTTCGATTGTTATTCCCTTTCCCGGTTTCCAGGCCAACATCCCCCAACCCCTCCCACTCCCCTTCTCTATGGGTGTTCTCCTCCCCTTCCTCCCCCCATTACCACCCTCCCCCCAACAATCCTGTTCACTGGAGGTTCAGTCTTGGCAGGACCAAGGGCTTCCCCTTCCACTGGTGCCCTTACTAGGCTATTCATTGCTACCTATGAGGTTGGAGCCCAGGGTTAGTCCATGTATAGTCTTTGGGTAGTGGCTTAGTCCCTGGAAGCTCTGGTTGGTTGGCATTGTTGTTCATATGGGGTCTCAAGCCCCCACCATGGCTTCTTAAGATCCTGTACTTTAGTCAGGTCTCATTTGCCCCAACAACAAGGTAGCTACTATCCTACACCTGGAAGGGCTCATTCACCTACTGCCCTGGAGGCCGAGACAGTCGGACAGGTTGAGGCCCCTTGAATATCTAGTCCCTTGCAGTTCATGATCATGAATTCTCTTTGTTAACTCACTGAGCTTAAATGGATCCAGTAAAAACAGGAATTATCTGTAACGCTCCTTTTGGTCTCACATGTTCAAACACATGGTAGCCACATGGTGCTGGTGACACTGTTTGGGAAGGCTGGGTCAAATGACCCTCCTTGGATCATCAGAAAACACAGCCATTTGCATTACAATTCATAACAGTAGCAAAATTACAGACATGACATAACAAAAAAAATAATTTTATGGTTGGGGGGTCACCTTTACATGAGGAACTGTATTAAAGGGACACAGCATGAGGAAGCTTGAGAACACTGTCTCAGGGTTGACTGAACTTCCTGCTCATACTCTTGTTTCAGAATGCAGAAGCAATGTGAACAGACAGCCTCCTGACACTATACCTTCCCTGCCCGCTGCCATGTCCTTTCTATCATGAGGGACTGTGTACCTCTGGAACTGTGAGCCAAAGGAAATGTTTACCTCCTTCAGTTGCTTCTGTCAGGACGTTTTATCTCATTGACAAGGAAGAGAGGACCAAGGACTTTTTCAATAGATTTCAAAATGAATGTAAGAGGTTTCTTCCTCTGGGGCTGGTGAGATGGCTCAGTGGGGAATGGTGCTTGCAGTGCCAGCCTTATGACCTGTGTTTGATCTCCAGAATTTTCAAGTGGAAGAAGATAACCTGGAGTTTGTCATCTAACTTCCACACTCACACTGTGGCAGAAGCATGCCCACAACCACACACGCACACCACACACAATAATTTCATCATAATAATCAAATAATAGGAAAGAAATGAACTAATCAAATCTTTAAAAGAAATTATTTCTGGTACAAGTAAGAGAAAGCTATTACAGTGGCTCAGCAGGGCTACCAAGATCCTGACTCCTTCAGCCCTCTCTTGACTTGTCTATTCCTTGCTTACTTATGTTGTGTTAACATCACAGCTGCTGACCTCCAGGTATTGCATCTGCATTCTAGTCAGGGAGAAGGTAGGCTGTTGATTTCCTCCCCACCCTACCCCTCAACTCACTTATAGCCCAGGCTGACTTTCTCTTAGATTTAATTGCCCAAGGTTGTCTCACATGGTCCTGCTAGGAGCTCAGGTGACCCAGAAGAGGGGCTGAGCTGTCAGGGGGTGGGAGGAACCAATTAAGGTAATCAGGAGTCAAAATGAAAGCTCCTGCCACTGGGGAACTAGGCTCTCTGCTTCTCATCCCCCATGGGATGCTGCACCTGTGGGCTGCCTTGGCCTGGGATAAGGTGGATTTGTACAGATGTGGGGGCTGGCGCACTCTTGAGGGGCCCTCAAAACTGCTCCTGCAGTTTTAATGAGTTTTATGGATCAGGGACTCTGAGAGATGGAGGTTGAGGCTGAGAAGGGCTGACGGTGGGAAGGTTCACAGCCAGAGTGGAGGAAGGTAGCTTCTTAGTCCACAATCTCCACATGGACAACACTGGCAAAGGAATTCACAGGGTGGCCATGGAACCTGATCTGTACCCTCTGGACTGGACTGAGAAGCGGGATGATTGCCTCAGGTCTGCTGAGGAGAGAGAGGCTTGTCAGGTAGAGTAGGTAGGAGGGACGAGAAAGACAAACAAGAAGGAAGGGAGGGAGAGAGGGAGGGAGCAAGGGAGGGAGGAGAAAGACAGGAAGGGAGGGAGGGAGAAAGAGGGAAAGGAAAAGGGGAGAGAGGAGGATGTAAAGAAAGGGAGAAAGGGAAATGAAAGGAATAAAACGGGGAAGGAAAAGGAAGGCAGCAGAACAAGAGAACAAAACCTCTCAGCTGAGTTCATTTCTTTAACATTTAGCCTTTTCTGTCAAAGCCAGAAATGAATTAGCAATTTCTTGGCAGCCAATTATTATTCTTAGTAAGCTAATGTCTGACCCTTAGGTCAAAAACAAGTTCCCTGTAAGCCACAGGAGAGCCTCTCTCCTGAGAGTCTCAGAGTGAGGAGAATTCACATCCTGTTCTCTAATTCTCATCCTGGTGCAGTGAGGAGGGAGGGGGCAGCAACGTTCCTGGGGCTTGGCCCCTGCAAGCTGGATTTGCTTAATTCTCCACTTGGGTTTCCCTCTGCTTTGGAAAGAAAGCCCTCAGCATGACTGGCAGGACATGGCCCCCTTTCACAGTTTTGTGAGTTGCAGATCAAGATGAGACATGGAGAAGTGGCTGAAGGTCGGCTGTCTGCTGCAGCTCTGAGATGTGATCATTTGACAGAGCTGAGGAGGGACAGGACTGGGACAGCCCCTCTAGGTGTTTCTCCGGTGTGGAAGCAAGCCAAGGTCGATGACGTCCTTTCCATGAGGCAGTGGAACAACTGTCTGGTTCAGGATCCGTGAGCGAATCAACACAGACAGCAGACCCTTCAGCAGGATTCGGAATTTTCCACTGTTGCAGATTAGCAAACACTCAAATTCCTAGTGACTGACAAACCTTGTTTTGTTGACTCTGGAATCTAAGAAAAGAAAATAACCTTTGACCTTAAGTTGTTAAGGGTCTGGGCATATGCAAAGTGTCTCTTTATGTCTGTATTGATAAATATGAGGACTTTCCAATATGGAACATCTGTGGAGACAGTGATTCTGATACTGTGCTGTCAATGGCACAGAAGAGGGGGGATTAACATATATAAAGAAATGCAAATGAGGCTCACTAGTTAGCATGGGGAGGGGAGACAGATGTTAACCCGATCTTTGCAGTTGCTTAAAAAGCCTGACAAGGGAAGTCTGAATTTTAACCCGCTGCTAAGACACCATTGGTTATTCATGTGTGACCGGAAAGAAGGGCAAGCTTTAATTTTCTCCTTGTCAGTTTTCAACAGGGAGGCTGTCAATCCAGCAAGTGTAGCTACTGAACATATTAAAGAAGGGCAGCAGCCAGGCTCAGGATGACACGAAGCCCAGGACAGCTGTGCTGTCGAGTCTCAGTCAGCCCTGCCCCTGTTACTTGTTCTTGATTGTCCTGACTGGCATCACGTCCCCTGAGCCTTCGCATTCCATGTTTCTAGAAGGGAAACAAGAAATGGCGTTATGTCACCTGCAATTTCTTTCTTCGGTGGTGAGGGTCAAAGCCCGGGCTTTGTGCAGGCTCTGTAAGTGTTCTGTTACTTAGCTCTATACTCCGCTCTGATGCTAGCAGTTTCTAACCAGCACCACTGAGAAATCCTATTCCTGGGTCGCTGCTGGGCACAGCCGAAGGGATTCTGTGGTCCCAGGTCCCAGATCTGGTGCTTGGTTCAGGTTAACTTAACAACAACAAAAAAAGGAAGTACTGTGTTAGCGCCGCCGAACCATTGGTAAGATGTTAATAGTCACAGGCATCTCCCCAAACCTTGTGGTATTTAGAGCATGTGATACATAGCCACCCATTCGATAAGTATTTATTACCGTTAGCTTCTGCAATGATCCCGCTGTAAGAATATGAAGTGAGGTGCAGAGATGAGGAGGTGGGCAAAGAGGAACTGTGAAAGAGAGAGCAGCCAGGACATTTCTCAAAGGGAATATCTGAGCTGAAACCAGAATGACTCGAGGCAAGCAAAGACAAGAGAGAGGAGATCCAGGCTGACCTGTGGCCCAGGGCTAGCCTCCGGAGACCTCACACATACAAGGAGGACCAGGCCCTTTGAACCATGAGAAAGCTTTAAGGAGACAGGATTCATGATGGCTACTGGAAACGGTTGGGAAGGGATCAGCTGAATCATGATACAGCTTTGGCTGTGGAGTGTAAAAGGCACTGCAGTGGCTCGTGAGAGGGAGCAATGACTGCGCTTGAGAAGCAGTAGAGCAACCTCACAATGTTGTTCTTCACAAAAGAACCTAGGACCTAACCAGGTTCACGCTGAAACTCCAGCTGAGTCGAGTATCCAACACCGAAAGTGCATGTAGCTGGTTTTCACTCACAAATTGAGTCATTATAACCTTGGAGTATCATGATTCCATTGATTCCAGACGTATCCTGACCGGCCTGCCTTGAGTGTGCCATTTGGAAGCACTGTGAGGTTTGTGAGAAATGTCTGACAAGAGTCTAACCCCGAGGCTAAGCCATGGAAAGTTTACTGGGGAAAATGGTTCTTGATACACTTTGTGTTCATGCTGTGTCCCAGGCACTTGGGGCAGAATCCCACAGGGACATGTCACAATGTCAGTCTAGGTCAGGAGAATGGCTCAGCAGGTATAACTATGTGTGTGACTTGAAAGCCTGATGATCAGAGTTTGCTCTCTGAGAACTACGTTAGAAAGTTAAACGCCAAAGAAAGCAAGAGCAGATGTGCACATCTGTAATACTAGCATTGCTATGGAGAGGTGGAATGTGTAGACACAGGTCAATCACCGATAAGCCTGTGAGCCAGCTACCCTGGTTACAAAAGGGCATCCAAACACCAGAGACCCTGCCTCAGAAAAAGTAGAAAACAAAACCTGAACCCCTAAAAGTTGTCCTCTGACTTCCATATAATGGGATTCCTTAGACCAGCCCCCTGGTGAATAATACCACAGGGACTTACTGATTTTATTATAGCTTAGGTCTTAGCTTAGGCTACCTTGTCTAACTTAATCAGCCCAAGGTCCATGTCCCACCATGTGGCCTGTTACCTCCCCACCCCCAACCTTCTTTGTGTCCCACTGGTGAATCTTAGCGCCTAATTCTTCTTCCAGAGACCTCCTCAGACCAGAGGTCCAGTCTACCCTTTCCTGTCCAGTTAATGGCCATCAGCTCTTTATTAAGACCAATCAGTGAGTGAGAAAGTATGTTTACAAAATACTGAGGCAGGTGAGGAACCATAAGATAAGGATTCCAAAATCAAACCAGTACTCAGGTCTGACTGTACAGAATTAACAATTGAATAATACAAAGAACACTCACACAGTGCAGCCAACACTTCCATACACACTGTGATATAGATATAGCAGGTTTGCATGTGCATGTGTACACACACACACACACACACACACACACACACACACACAAAATGTAAAAGTTAGTCTAGTGAGCACTCCTAGATACTACAATTTATCTTCAGCAGCACAGCACTTTAACCACCTTAGTGGCCTTCAGTATCAGAAGTCAATTTATGGCATCTGTCACCCTCGTTGATCATCAGGGTTAGTAGTCTAGCCTTGGGGTTTAAAGACTGTCTAGTGGGAAGGGTAAGAAGGGAATGCCACCTAATCCAGCCTTAGCATGCCAGCATCCAAGGCTTCCTGCTGCTCAGAGCTCCTGGAACTGCCTTGCTGTTGAAGTTAGGTCTGGATCTACGTCCCATTTCCATGCTCCCAGAAATAAGACTTGGACTCAAAATATATTTAGAAATACTTTGGCCATAAAACTAGGCTCTTCTCTGACTAGGTATAGCTTAAAATAACCCACTTATTCTAGCCTATATCCTGCCACGTGGCTGGTTACCTGTGCTTAGGTACCATGCAACCATCTTGTCAGATCTTTCCAGCCAAGCTCCCTCCCTCCCTCTGGCTCTACCCCAGAATTCTTTCTCTTCTGAGGATGGTCCACCTCCCATTCCCTGCTTAAGCCATAGGCCATGGGCTTTGTAATTTGACAGGTGATTCATCCATACAATAAACAGGATATTCCCTCTAGAGCCTGCCAATGAGACAAGTCCATATCTAGCTAGTTCTCTGTTCCTTCCACTGCCTCCCACCCTTTTGTCTCATATTCTAGAGAAACCCTGCAGGCCAATCTCTTGCTCACACACAGGGCCTTCCCTGTGAACCCCAGGCCACCATCCTCCTTCCCAGCTGCGTTTTTCTCTACCCTCTTTCCCACCCTGCACCAAGACAGGGGAGCCCTTTGTGGGGCCATCAAGCCCTAAATCAGTATTTATATTTCTTGGAGTAAACTTAACTCTGAGAAAAAGTTCTGGAATGACTGCCCCGGGGACTAAGGCCCATCTGGAAACATGAATAATGTGAAATTTATCCCTCCATGGATTCCCCCACAAGACCAATTACGATATCATCCTTTCCGAGAATTTCTGCCAATTTTTTACGGGGTCACCAGAAAGTTATATGTAAAGCGAAGACTGCCCAGATTTATATAGGGGTAGTTAACTGGGGGGCCGAGGAATGCAGAAGTAAACTCCAGTGATGCTCCACAGATGGGGGTGCGTGTAAATCCGGCCCTTTGCTTCAGGAAGTGGAATGGATTTATTTATCAAGAATGACTACTGTATGTTAGACACTCTTCTAGGCTCTGGGAAGAAAATGGTGGGAGACACTAACACTGCCCCCATGGAGCTGACATTTTAATGGCACACCGTCAAGGGTCTGTGTTGAAAAGAATGTTGCCGAAAGGCAGCATGTGGATTTTAACCCTACTTGAGGCTTTGCAAAGGAACAGAGTTTCTTGCGTCGGTATCCAGAACAGGTGTGCTAGCCTACTTCTTGAGAGTGTTGGATAGAATCGTACTCATTGTTTGGAAACTTGTAGAATAAGAAGGGGAGCAGCATGTACGCGTTCCCTCAGACTTCTCAAGCTGCAAAAAAAAGTTCAAGTGAGCGGTATTTGGCAGAAGGCCTTTGGCTGAAACACTCACCTGACAATGTGTGTGGTGATCTGAGCCAGCCGGGGCCTAAGTCAACTGGAGCACTTTGATTAGGTGATGAGCACACATTATCCTAAAATTGCAGAGCGGTTGTAATTTACCACATCATGAAATAACAGATATCATCTGACTCTTAGGGAAAATGTCAACGAGAGGACATCTTCTTTAGTGTCAGTAGAGCTTAAATCCAAGGACTCAGGTGAACGTGTCTGTTACAGAATGATCCCAGCCGCTCCCCCACTAGAACTTCAGAATGAGAGGGTCTTGGAAATAGTCCAGGTATGTCTATTTTGCCAGTGTCCCTGCATCAGGTGGCGCCACACTTGGAGAAGAGCCACCGAGTGTTTAACAATTGGCCAGAGGGTGAAGCATAAATCCTTCCACCAATCACAAGAGTTTCTTGGCCAGGATCTCTTCCTTGGAAGAGGAGAAGGAAAAGCTGATTGAAGCTGTTTCTGTGATTGATTATAGCATCTCCCTTTCTCTCGTGCATTGAAGTAAACAATTCAGCAACTGTTGCTATTCAGTGAACAAGGTTCAGCCTTCCTTTCAGAAGGAGGGTGTCACAATCTTACCCTCCCCCAACTTCCCCTCGACAATTCTCCCACTCCTTCTGCTGCTGGCATGTAGGGGACTGTCATGGACAGGGAGTTGACCTGAGCTTCCTTGACCCTGGGCTGTGCTAGGAGCTCCAACATCCTCTCCTTTATTCCTTTCAAGGTCCTTCCTCAGTCTCCATAAGTATACATTAGTTTTCCCATTGCTATGACCAGTGTAAGTGAGGAAGTATTTATTCTGGCTAACAGTTTAAAAGGGATAAAGAAGGGATACAGTCCACCATGGAAGGGTATTGTGGTCCAAGGGTGAGAACTGGTCATACTGTATCAGCAGTCCAGAGGGGCGAAAGAACCAAACATTGGTGCTGAACTTGCTTTCCTCTTTTATTCAGCGCACCACCCCAGTCAGTCCACAGGACAGTGCCACTCACCCACACCTTCACAAGACTCAGCGTGAGTCTTCCCTCCTTAGCCAGACATCAACCATATGTACATCCGTGATGTTTCCTCATAGATATGGAGAGCTGCAGATCCTTGGTGACGCTAAATCCCGACAAGGTGATCATCAAGAGCGGCCATCCCAAAGTACTTCCGGCTTGGCTCAGAGCCCCACCCACGGGCTGAGGTTGCACATGCGAAGTTCTGTGCCTGGCTTTTCGCATGGATTCTGGGGATCCAAGCTCAGGTCTTCAGGTTTGCATGCGGGGCACCTTTCCAAATGGGTGACCTTTCCCCCACCTCTTTAGCTAACTCTTGCTTTTCTACTTGACCGCATCTACTCATTTTCCCCCATCTCCCTGATCGACGCCAGCATCTCTACTTTTCAACAGCCCTCTTTTCTTACGTCTCGTTTCTGAACCTCTTCCGTCGAAGTGAAGGAGCAGGGTTTCTCTTGGTGTTCTCTGCTATATCCCTGGCCCGGGAACAGGGGCTACGTATGGAAGGTGGTCAATCCCATCTGTTTAATCGAGCAAATAACAAAGAATAAAGAAACAAATGAATAAACGAAAACTTCTTGCATCCACTCCATATTCCTCGTCAATTCACTTTCTTCAGAGCATGATCCACCCTCAATTTTGTTCTACAGTGTATATATTTGTTCTTTGCTGTCTGTGTCCCCCTCCCCGATTAAACTGCTAATATCATATTCGGGGTTCCATCATTTTTCTCCTATTTTTTTCTCATCATCACGAAGGGTATCTTTCCCTTACACTTTATACATTCTTACTGAATGAGTGGATTCCGTGATAATAGAGTTAGTTTCTTTGCAAGTGAGGAAGCTCCCAGTTAAGACTGAAAAACTTTTGTAGTCGTTGATACAAGCAGCACGAGGCAGGGTTGTGATTGGACTTTAGACCAGTGTGACTTTGAGTCTGTGCTGTCACAGCAGTGCACCCGTGTAGTCACGAAGGTGACGTGGGTGCAAAGCCACGGGTGGAGTGTGAGAAGTGCAGCTCCCTCTGCTGTCAAGTTCTTTACCTAGCTAACTGTCTGGAAGACTAAATCATGCCCTGGGTAACTCTTTCCCTGCAAAGCCTGTTTGGAAAACACATACACCTGGGGCTAAGGCCTTTGTCTCAGTTGTTTCAGTACTTCCGGTCTGAGTTGTCTTAGTACTTCCGGTGCTGCCTGGAGTGCCAATTGTCCGCTTACTCTTGTTTTCTCTGCTACTCGCACGATCTGCATGAGCAAGCATGACTTCCGTTTTGCTCTCTGTTGGACCATAGACTGCATTTTACAATCCAGCTTACATTAGGTAAGGTAATCTGCAAGGGTTAGGTAATTTAGTGGATGAGGATAACACAGATTCAGACAGAAGGACTAATTAAGCAAGAATCCGGACATGACTACACATCCCTGTAATTCCAGCTCTCAGCAGGACACGGCAGGATGGTTGCCTTGAGTTTGAGGTCATCTTGGGAGGCAGAGTAAGATCCTGCTCAGGGCAGGCTAAGTGAAGTGGGGTAAGCAGGGCTCAGTGCCCCGGGAGGTGAATTAGCAGGGTAAGTGTCTGGAGAGGTGAGTATATAAAGATTGTGGAAGAAAACGATACTCCACAGCAAAAATTTGTCTTTGGAAAGTAATTTGGGAACCAAAAAATTTATGCTGAGTAGGGTCACAGAAAATCCTCCTTAGAGAAAATTTCTCTGATATGGCTAATGGGTTAGCAGAAGGTGAGAGGCAGAAATCTGCTACAATACTTAAACCAAAACGGAGTAAAATATCCCAACTTGAATAATGGCAGTGGAGTTAGAATTAACAGATACACGAAATATCTTTAGGAGCAACTCTAGACTTTAGTGAATTACAGGATCTCAAAATCAAATGAGATCAGAGACTTGAGACTGCTCCCAGGCTTTGAATCCGGGTGTCTGGAAGAATCTCCATGATGGGTGGAGAGGATGTGGGAGGGGTGAAAGGAATCGGAGGGGGGGGGTAGGAAGAGGGGGAGAGAAATGGAAAGAGGAGATAATTGGACGGAAAGAGGAGTTTGCCCTCGGGCATTTCAAGCTTGAACCATACATTCTAGTGCAGACAGCTGAAATGGAAACCCATGACTAGCAGTCAAGAAAGCTGCCCCTTGTAAATCTGTGTATAGCTTCTCCAGTGGGGGTGGGGTAAGGGAGGTAGGTGGTGGGGGCTGTCAATCAATGCTTAACTTTCCCTGGGAAAAGCTGTAGAGCTGTTCTGGACATTAAAATTCGTTGAGCAAAGCTTGAAAGGGCGTCTATTTGAGTAGGTTGTAGTATACCTTTCTATACCCGCTGCCTTTAGAGACTCAGAATGCTCAATTTGGGTTGGGATGGGTATTAGACTTGTAGACATTTGACAAAGTGGTAGAGAAAGATACACAATGACAGGTTCACAAGATTCGTTCAAATACTGAATGGACATTTTATTGGCAATCATGTGGTCCAGCAGAGACCTGGGACTCATGTGTCGGCCCTAGTTATTTTCTGTTGTTGTGATAAACGTCACGAGGAAAGCAACTTGAAGGAGAAAAGGATTTGTATCAGCTTACAGGGTACAGTTCAGGAATGCAAGGTGAAAAGCCCTGAGGCAAGAGCTAAAACAGAGACCTTGAAAGCATGCTGCTCACTGCCTAGCTCTCTGTTATATTCTGCTAACCCTTCTTATATAGCCCAAGGCCAACTGCCTAGGGATGGTACCACCCGCAGTGGGCTAGGCCCTCGGGCAACAATCAGTAACTGAGAAAATGGCCCATAGAAATGCTCACAGCAAGCTGTTTTTCAATTGAGGTTCCTTTTCCTCAGGTCTGTCCAGTTGATGACCAAGATTAGCCATCACAGGTATTATACACAAATCCAGTTTTCATCGTCTGAGGACGCCAAAGAAGCCACTTTGTACAGCCAGCAAACCACCGGAATTGGATTATTGATGCTCTCCCCTTCACTAAAAGCAGACAAGCAAGGATTTAGCTCGAACACTTATTAAAACATGGCGAGGCAAAACGTTATCTTTTTTAAAAAATCTGGGCAGTGGGTGGTTCATATTGTCTTACTCTCTATGCTCTGTTGAGTGCTGGCAATACAGTAATTCCAACTTATCCTTAAAAACCTTCCAAACAAGACATGCAAAGCAGAGCAAAGATTCTGAGGCTCAGGCTTGTCCGAGAAAATGACCAGAGGGAGCAATGTCGTGACCCTGCTTCCAAACTTCCTGTCCTCTCCAAGAATGAAAGACTATGTGGGGACCAGAGGGTGTGGGATAGAGAGGGGTCAGTAAATTCTTTTCTCATGATGTGCATTGTGTGCTGTCTATAATAGTCTTTTGGCGGTCATCTCCAGCTCAGTCAGCCATGATCCCACTCCCACTGGCAGATGTCAACACGTTATGGCTTCCAGAATTACTTATTACTCAAACCTAGTAACAGAGGAGCCTTGTCTATGTCCACTCCACATTGTGCCTATGAGCTCAGGCTTAGTTCAATGGACAGGGTCATTATATAATTCAATATATGGTGCTTTTGTGAGCAATTGTATTATAAGTGGTCACTTTGTTCATTGTTGTAACAAATTACTCAGTAGAAGGAATTTAGAAAGGTTGTTGTTCTATTGCTGTGATGGGATACCGTGACCAAAGCAGCTTAAATAAGCTAAAGCATTTAGCTGGGGGCTTGCTTACAACTTCTGATGATCCATGAACACTGCAGCAGGAAGGCAGAGAGAGAGGGAGAGGGAAGGAAAGGGAGATGGAGAGGGGATGAATGGGAGGGGAGGGGAGGGAGAATGAGAGTAAGGGAGAGGGAGGGGGAGAGAGGGAGAGAGCACACCTGGCTCTCTCAAAGCTCACCTTCAGATGTACCTCCTCCAACAAGGTCACACCTCCTAATCCTTCACAAACAGTTCTGCTAACTGGGACCAGACATTCAAACAGGTGAGCCTACGAGGCCCACTCGCATTTAAACCATCACAGAAGGGCTCACAGTTGGAGGGTACAGTCTATCATGGTGGGGAAATGATGGCCACAGGAATATGAGGTGGTTGGTCACACATGTCCGCAGCCAGGATGTACAGAGAGTCGGTTGCTAGAGCTCGATTCTCTTTCTCCTTTGTATTCGGTCAGACCCACCAGTTAGGACGAGTCTTCTAACTTCAGAAGCATCCTCTCAGACATGCCCACAGGTTTGTCACTAGGTGACTCACGATCCTGTCCAGTTGACAGCTATTACCTACCATACACACCAAAGCTGGCCGTGACTCTTGGGGGAAATCCAGGTTCCTTAAGACTTAGGGGAGGTAGGGAAGGGCTCAGATGGTAAGTCCTCCAAAATAAGCCTACCCTCCACTGTCTTCCTCTGGGCAAGTGATGGCATCTTCTGAGGGTTCAAAGCAGCCTGCGTCAGGCCACTGCTGTGAGAAACTGACTCAGACGAAATCCATCAACCGTCTCCCCGTTCCTTCACAGGCCTCTGTTTACAACGTCCAACAGACCTTAGCTACACCAGCACCACACAGATACGTGCTGACAGGAATCTTCCAGTAAAATCTGGTTTTCACACCAAAATTCCATTAAAGAGAAGGTTGTACCCAGGGAACACATGTGATCCTTAAATGTCTTAATAGGAGAAGGAGACAGTCTGGGGAGGAAGGAAGACAGGTTACTTCTTTCAATCCAGAACCTAAGGAAGTGCTCGTTCAAGAAGCAAGTTTGCCTCTGACTCCTGAAAAGTTTTTCTCTAGTTCTCAGCTCAGCCCCTCTAAGACAGACCCTCGCCAGAATCCCCACAAAAGACTCATTTGAGCTCCCTACCAGCCCTGATGTAAGGAAAAGTGGATCAATTTAATCTTGGGGCTTCTTGTGTCTTCTCTGATCCAGGTTTCTCTAGATCGCTGTCTCCTGTCACAAGTCTCCGTTCTTCCTGCCAGCCCTGCTGATCAATCCCTTCTCCCAGCCAACATGCCACTCTGCAAGTCGACAGCATCCCCCCCGCCCCCGCCCCATGTACAATTAGGAACAGTTTCAGGGTTGCCAGCCTCTCTCCTTCCTGTGCCTGTCGTTTTCTCACGAACACAAGCTGCTTTGCAGCCTAGTCACATTCGTGGCACCATTACCGAGACAGGTCGGACGTATGGTGCTGATCAAATTCTCTGTACCAAGTTGCCAGCACTTTCTGGAACAAATAAAAATTTAACATTCAGCTCTCTTCGGAGCACCCTTGAAACCAGACCTCCTAAAGTCTGCTTCATTTACACTGAAGCATCTGAGTCCCAAATTTCACCCGGGGGTGGGGGTGGGATGCATAATCAGAGATTTTAAAAGCACACGTGGACCGCATCTCTTATTTTCTGTTCCCTGGGACCCCTAGGAACCTACTGTGGTCTTGGGCTTTTTAGGTCAATGTCATTGAGTTCTCATTTCTGTGAGGACCCTTGGAAAGTTACCAACATGTGTTTCTTCTTCTGGGGTAGCCGTTGCTTACCACTATTTCTATGTATTTTCCTTTATTAATAATGTATAAGAACAAATATTATCTTCTCTCTCCATGGCCAATTGTGCGTCCATCACAGAATGCAAATGGCCCTGTGTTCCATTAACATGACTGGCACTTAATGCCAGCGTGGAATCAATACCCAGGTTTACATTGCTTGTGGGTGTAAGAGGATCGGTTTCTATGGGATACTGCTGCTTATGGGAGAGGTCAGGGTCTAGGAGCAGAACCTGCCTGTGCAGTTGGCAGAAGAGGAAGTGATTTTCCTGGGAATAGTATTAGTTTTCTTGGCAAGGGAGAGAATGGCTGTGCCTGCTGATACATACTGTAAACGAACCGCATCTTGCAGAATATGGGAAAATCCGCAGGATGTGCTCTGTTTTCCAACCCAAAGCATTTGAAAATTTGAGCTTCCAGATTCAAAACTGTGGGATATCTGCACCAGTCTGTCCTGGATGAGGCCACCAATGTCACAAATACAAATGCCAAGGGGTTCAGGAGTAACTTCTACTTAGCGTTGTCATCTGCTTGTTCCAGTAATGCATAATATTATAATATAAGGACAAAAAGAGGATGCTGCTGAATGTGTGTTAGGACAGATGTGACAGTAAAAAAGAGAAAGAACGTGCAG
>NC_141549.1:36847500-36862500 GCF_021556685.1 Rattus norvegicus
CTTTTACTTGCTTGGGTAAAGTCACACCGAGGTACTTTATATTATTTGGGTCTATTATGAACGGTGTCGTTTCCCTAATTTCTTTCTCGGCTTTTTTCTCTTTTGTGTAGAGGAAGGCTACTGATTTATTTGAATTAATTTTATACCCAGCCACTTTGCTGAAGTTGTTTATCAGCTTTAGTAGTTCTCTGGTGGAACTTTGGGATCACTTAAATATACTATCATATCATCTGCAAATCGTGATATTTTGACTTCTTCTTTTCCGATCAGTATCCCCTTGATCTCCTTTTATTGTCTGATTGCTCTGACTAGAACTTCAAGAACTATATTGAATAAGTAGGGAGAGAGTGGGCAGCCTTGTCTAGTCCCTGATTTTAGTGGGATTGCTTCAAGTTTCTCTCCATTTAGTTTAATGTTAGCTACTGGTTTGCTGTATATGGCTTTTACTATGCTTAGGTATGGGCCTTGAATTCCTATTCTTTCCAGGACTTTTATCATGAAGGGGTGTTGAATTTTGTCAAATGCTTTCTCAGCATCTAATGAAATGATCATGTGGTTTGTTCTTTCAGTTTGTTTATATAATGGATCACGTTGATGGTTTTCCGTATATTAAACCATCCCTGCATGCTTGGGATGAAGCCTACTTGATCATGGTGGATGATTGTTTTGATGTGCTTTGGATTCGGTTTGCCAGAATTTTATTGAGTATTTTTGCGTCGATATTCATAAGGGAAATTGGTTTGAAGTTCTCTTTCTTTGTTGTGTCTTTGTGTGGTTTAGGTATAAGAGTAATTGTGGCTTCATAGAAGGAATTCGGTAGTGCTCCATCTGTTTCAATTTTGTGGAATAGTTTGGATAATACTGGTATGAGGTCTTCTATGAAGGTTTGATAGAATTCTGCACTAAACCCGTCTGGACCTGGGCTCTTCTTGGTTGGGAGACCTTTATTTTTGGTTGTGAGCCTAGCCTTTAACGGCTGAGCCATCTCTCCAGCCCGGTTGTGAGACCTTTAATGACTGCTTCTATTTCCTTAGGAGTTATGGGGTTGTTTAACTGGTTTATCTGTTCCTGATTTAACTTCGGTACCTGGTGTCTGTCTAGGAAATTGTCCATTTTCTGCAGATTTTCAAGTTTTGTTGAATAAAGGCTTTTATAGTAAGATCTGATGATATTTTCAATTTCCTCTGAATCTGTACTTATGTCTCCCTTTTCATTTCTGATTTTGTTAATTTGGACACACTCTCTGTGTCTTCTCATTAGTCTGGCTAAGGGTTTATCTATCTTGTTGATTTTCTCAAAGAACCAACTTTTGGTTCTGTTGATTCTTTCTATGGTCCTTTTTGTTTCTACTTGGTTGATTTCAGCTCTGAGTTTGATTATTTCCTGCCTTCTACTCCTCCTGGGTGTATTTGCTTCTTTTTGTTCTAGAGCTTTTAGGTGTGCTGTCAAGCTGCTGACATATGCTCTTTCCTGTTTCTTTCTGCAGGCACTCAGCGCTATGAGGTTTCCTCTTAGCACAGCTTTCATTGTGTCCCATAAGTTTGGGAATGTTGTACCTTCATTTTCATTAAATTCTAAAAAGTCTTTAATTTCTTTCTTTATTTCTTCCTTGACCAGGTTATCATTGAGTAGAGCATTGTTCAATTTCCATGTATATGTGGGCATTCTTCCCTTATTGTTATTGAAGACCAGTTTTAGGCCGTGGTGGTCCGATAGCATGCATGGGATTATTTCTATCTTTCTGTACTTATTGAGGCACGTTTTTTGACCAATTATATGGTCAATTTTGTAGAAAGTACCATGAGGAGCTGAGAAGAAGGTATATCCTTTTGCTTTAGGATAGAATGTTCTATAAATATCTGTTAAGTCCATTTGGCTCATGACTTCTCTTAGTCTGTCTACATCTCTGTTTAATTTCTGTTTCCATGATCTGTCCATTGATGAGAGTGGGGTGTTGAAATCTCCCACTATTATTGTGTGAGGTGCAATGTGTGTTTTGAGCTTTAGTAAGCTTTCTTTTACGTATGTAGGTGCCCTTGTATTTGGGGCATAGATATTTAGGATTGAGAGTTCATCTTCGTGGATTTTTCCTTTGATGAATATGAAGTGTCCTTCCTTATATTTTTTGATGACTTTTAGTTGGAAATTGATTTTATTTGATATTAGAATGGCTACTCCAGCTTGCTTCTTCTGTCCATTTGCTTGGAAAGTTGTTTTTCAGCCTTTCACTCTGAGGTAGTGTCTGTCTTTGTCTCTGAGGTGTGTTTCCTGTAGGCAGCAGAATGCAGGGTCCTCATTGCGTATCCAGTTTGTTAATCTATGTCTTTTTATTGGGGAGTTGAGGCCATTGATGTTGAGAGATATTAAGGAATAGTTATAATTGCTTCCTGTTATATTCATATTTGGATATAAGGTTATGTTTGTGTGCTTTTCTTCTCTTTGTTTTGTTGCCAAGACAATTAGTTTCTTGCTTCTTCTAGGGTATAGCTTGCCTCCTTATGTTGGGCTTTACCATTTATTGTCCTTTGTAGTGCTGGATTTGTAGAAAGATATTGTGTAAATTTGGTTTTGTCATGGAATATCTTGGTTTCTCCATCTATGTTAATTGAGAGTTTTGCAGGATACAGTAACCTGGGCTGGCATTTGTGTTCTCTTAGAGTCTGTATGACATCTGTCCAGGATCTTATGGCTTTCATAGTTTCTGGCGAAAAGTCTGGTGTGATTCTGATAGGTCTGCCTTTATACGTTACTTGACCTTTTTCCCTTACTGCTTTTAATATTCTTTATTTTTTTGTTTGTGCTATTATGTGACAGGAGGTGTTTCTTTTCTGGTCCAATCTATTTGGAGTTCTGTAGGCTTCTTGTATGCCTATGGGTATCCCTTTTTTTAGGTTAGGGAACTTTTCTTCTATGATTTTGTTGAAGATATTTCCTGGTCCTTTGAGCTGGGAGTCTTCACTCTCTTCTATACCTATTATCCTTAGGTTTGATCTTCTCATTGAGTCCTGGATTTCCTGTATGTTTTGGACCAGTAGCTTTTTCCGCTTTACATTATCTTTGACAGTTGAGTCAATGATTTCTATGGAATCTTCTGCTCCTGAGATTCTCTCTTTCATCTCTTGTATTCTGTTGTTGAAGCTCATATCTACAGCTCCTTGTCTCTTCTTTTGTTTTTCTATATCCAGGGTTGTTTCCATGTGCTCTTTCTTGATTTCTTCGATTTCCATTTTTATTTCCTTCAACTGTTTGTGTTTTCCTGGAATTCTTTCAGGGATTTTTGTGACTCCTCTCTATGGGCTTTTACTTGTTTATTTATGTTTTCTTGGAATTCTTTCAGGGATTTTTGCTATTCCTCTCTGTAGGCTTCTACTTATTTATTAATGTTTTCCTGTGTTTCTCTAAGGGAGTTCTTCAAGTCTTTCTTGAAGTCCTCCAGCATCATGATCAAATATGATTTTGAAACTAGATCTTGCTTTTCTGGTGTGTTTGGATATTCCGTGTTTGTTTTGGTGGAAGAATTGGGCTCCGATGATGCCATACATGGTTTCTGTTGTTTGGGTTCCTGTGCTTGCCTCTCGCCATCAGATTATCTCTAGTGTTACTTTGTTCTGCTATTTCTGACAGTGGCTAGACTGTCCTATAAGCCTGTGTGTCAGGAGTGCTGTAGTCCTGTTTTCCTATTTTCTTTCAGCCAGTTATAGGTCAGAGTGTTCTGCTTTTGGGTGTGTAGTTTTTCCTATCTACAGGTCTTCAGCTGTTCCTGTGGGCCTGTGTCTGGAGTTCACCAGGCAGGTCACTTGCAGCAGAAAAGTTGGTCTTACCTGTGGTTCCGAGGCTCAAGTTTGCTCGTGGGGTGCTGCCTACGAGCTCTCCGCCGCGGCAGCAACCAGGAAGATCTGAACCACCCTTACCGGGAGCTTCAGTGCACCAGGGTTCCAGATGGTGTTTGGTGTTTTCCTCTGGCCTCAGAGATGTGTGCAGAGTGAAGTCTCTTCCGGTTTCCCAGGCGTGTCTGCCCCTCTGAAGGTTTAGCTCTCCCTCCCACGGGATTTGGGTGCAGAGAACTGTTTATCCTGTAGGTCCCTTCAGGTTCTGGTGGTGTCTCAGACGCAGCGGTCCTGCTGCTCCTGGGCCCTCCTTTAGAGGAACCCAGATGCCGTATACAGTTTCCTCTTGGGCCAGGGATGTGGGCAGGGGTGGGCATTGTTGGTGGTCTCTTCTGCTCTGCAGCCTCAAGAGTGCCCACCTGACCAGGCGGTGAGGTCTCTCTCCCACGGGGTTTGGGAGCAGAGAGCTGCTGCGGGCTCGGATCCGTGGGTTTGGGCTAATTTGAGGCGTTTATATTGATGACATCGTAGAAAAGTTGTTATTTAATAAATTGTTTGATAATCCAAAAATTTCAATATTATATTACTTAATCCAGATTTTATTATTTGTAACACAGGATAAGAAAGATCATCAGATGGATCAGTGGGTATGGCTGTTCCAAAACTGTCTACTGGAGTTCAATCACCAGGATTCAAAATGCAGTGTAGAAGCCTAACTCTCACACATTATTCTCAGTTGTCTAAACATTATCTTTAGAATACCTCACCATCACTCCAGGTATGCCCATAAATAAATGATTAATGAGAGATGCAAAATTTAACATTTCACCTAACAAAGTTGTGTGAATATTGTTAAAGTTGAAATGTAAACAAAATGTTTTCTAGTTTATGTCATGATTTCGAGATGTACTACACTCTAAACCTAAGAACGTCCTGTAAGGTTCTAAATCTAAATTTACTTAATATATAGAAAACTTTTTGTGATAAGATCAAAATATTTTAAGAAGCTAAGGAATATCATTATGATGTTTATGCAACTTTTAAATCTATTCAGCAAAAGATACAAGTAGAAGTATGAGAAATAAGGTTTAGGGAACAAAGGAGCTGAAGGGGTTGCAATCCCATAGGTAGAACAATACCAACCAACCAGACCCCTCTAAGGCTCCCAGGGACCAACCTACCAACCAAAGAATACACATTGAGGGACCCATGGCTCCAGCTGGATATGGAGCAGAGGACAGCTTTATCTGGCATCAGTGGTAGGGAAGGCTCATGGTCCTGTGGAGACTTCATGTCCCAGCATAGGGGGATGCTAGGTCGGTAAGGCAGGAATGGGAGGGTGGGTGGTTCGGTGGTTGGGTGGGCAAGCACCCTGATAGAAGTAGGGAGATGAGATAGGGGGGTTTGCAGTGGGGAAATCAGAAAGGGGGACAACATTTGAAGTGTAAATAAATAATATAACCAATACACTCTCTCCCTCTTCTCTCTCTCTCTCTCTCTCTCTCTCTCTCTCTCTCTGTCTCTTACACACACACACACACACACACACACACACACACACACACACACACACACACACACAAATAGTATTAAATGCTGCCAAAAGTTTAGTGACTCTTAATAAAGAATACAGGACTCCAATAGGGACAGTGGAGCAGTACTGATAAATTAAGACCCTTTTGGTGCAACAGCTATTCAGATAAGGAACAATAATCTTTTTTCTAGTTTTGTTCTTACTACAACAAAAGGAAAAATTACATGAAGACCATCAAATCATCCTCATTTTAAATATATCACTCGCAATTTTATAAAACACAGGATAGAATAATAACCAATTGGAAGTAAAGAAAAAAAAACGGACAATAAAAACTGGCTCAGGATAGAAAGCTATAGACCTTCTAAGACATACATAAATATGTGTGTATGTGTGCGTGTGTGTGTGTATGTGTGCACGAGCGTGCATGCGTGCATGTGTGTGTGTGTGTGTGTGTGTAGATTCTGTGCTGAAGGAGTCAACAACATTCAGAATGTCTACAGAAACTTAGTTTAAAAAAAAACAAGCAAATGAAATTCTTCAATTAAAATTATAAAAGTTGGGGGTTGGGGATTTAGCTCAGTGGTAGAGCGCTTGCCTAGCAAGCGCAAGGCCCTGGGTTCGGTCCCCAGCTCCGAAAAAAAGAACAAAAAAAAAAAAAAAAAAAAAGAAAATTATAAAAGTTTAGAGGAAACTAAATGGCCAGAGGATATGGTTAGGTCTGGCTTAGGCACTACTGGAACAACAAAATGCTGAGTGTTAGGATAGTTCAGACCTTGAGTTCACATTGTGGAAATAAGAGGGAAAGACTCAGCTGACCAAGTAATTTTCAAGTAGAGATGATGTATGATACATGTAATTGGAAATAGTTTTCAGATTAGACAGGGTCATATAAATTTAAAAAGTAATACAGAGAACAAATATATAATTGACAAATTTGAATCATGGTCCTACACATAATTCAAAGGTTGAGACTGGTTTGCAAGACACTTCAAGTTCTTTAGCTCATCGGAAGGAGGAATAAATGATCATTTAATGTAATCAAATCATCTAAGTTAATTTCAGTGTCTTCAACATTTCCCCCGAATGGATTGACTTCACACACACACACACACACACACACACACACACACACACACAAATATATACACACAAGCAGGCGCACATGCATACATATATATTTACACATGTAAATAAGATAGGATCCAGTATCTAAGATGTTACTGCACATTTCCCGTTGGAGAAGCATTAGCTTTTGGGTGTCTCCAGTTTATACTCTCACTTTGGCTCTTCCTTTTCAAGGCATGCATTCTGTTTTGTTTACTCTTTCTTAATCTGAAAATACGATTATGAAATCCTATCGTAAATGAACAGCATCCATGAATGCTCTAAGGCTAGTAAAGTTTAGTTTTGTCAATAATTAGGCTGTCAGTAGATTAGACTGGACTCACTCTTTTCCTGAGCATCCTATAGGATTATATTTTCCTGCAATTGCACAAGATCAATATTAAAGTGGTGATCAGCAAAATTCATTTTCAGGAGTGCTGCAATTGTTAAAATATAATTATTTAGGGAGAATCAAAGTTATATGGCAATCATACTTACTATTAAGTTTTCTATGAGCCTAAACTTTTGTAAGCATTCTACTGAACATAATAAAGGCCCATGCAATACTTAATACACAGTTTATTCTAACATGGAGGCCAACTTTAACATATTTTAAGAGACTTCATTTTAAATCAGAACTGTTTCTTTAAAGATTATAATTTTTGTATGATTAAACTTTATTTTGCAGGTATAAATTTATCAAATAAAATTCATGTATGAAATTTCTTGTGTATTTTGTTAGGTAAGAAAATTGTTTTACTGTCATCAATCACAGAACTGACTCATACATTTATGATTTGAAATGGTTTAAGTAAATATTTTTTATGATATTTACTTGTATGAGGAGCAGTATTTCAGTTAATTAGGAAAACATTTATAGCAATTATAGCTTATAGACATTTTAAAACTGTACTTAACTCACAAAAGAGTTGTCTATACCACACTTAAGAATAGGTAGGTCCTAACAGGACACGGTGGTGCATGCCTTTAATCATGGCATTCAAGAAACAGGAGCAGGCACATCTCTGTGGTTTTGAAGTCAATCTGGCCTACAGCATGAGTTCAAGACAGCCAGAGCTACATAGTGAGGCTCAGTCTGAAAACAAAAGAATAGATCTGAAACTTGAACTAATTTAAAAAAGCATATTTATAGGGACAACATTTTGAGCAGATAACATCATCTTCGTACTACAGCACAGAGCTGTATGGCAGATTGTGTACTGTCAGTATTCAATGTTTCTTCTGTACAATAAGATTTTGTTCTACAGGCTTGAAATATAAAAGTTTTGTCAGAATACCCCAAGCTCTGAAGAGAAGAGATGGAATGATGTTATTTTTCCCTCTTTTCATTTCCAGAGCTGGTAATTCCTGAAATTTAAGACAAAAATGCTTTATTACAGCTGTAAGATTTGAAGCTTCATGTATCTCTTACCAGGAAGCTGACAGTATGTTCAGGCATACTAAAAAATAATAATTATTATGATTTTATCATAATTCATCAGTATATTCATATTATTTATCAGCTAATTTCAAAGAATAAATACTGTATTATTCATAATTATCACAAGTTTACTTATATAGCATGTATTAGGTTGCCACATTTTAAAATTCACATTAATTTTAATTGGTTTTTATGTTTGGAACTTCATCTTACCTTCCAATATATTTTCTCAGCTTGAGCATCAGTGTATGCATAATTCAAATTTTCTGGGTAAATGTAAAATTCTTTCTAAAAGGTTTTTCTGAAAAAGTATTAGACTGATTTTATACTATATGTTAATTAGTATTACAGAAATATTTTATCATTTTATAATAAACTTATTTTTAATTGGATATTTATTGTATTTACATTTCAAATGTTATTCTTTTTCCTGGTTCTCCCCTCCCATCCCAGCTCCCTATGCTTCTGTGAGGATGTTTTTCCTTCCACCCACCCACTCCCACCTCAAAAGCCTGGCATTCGCCTATACTGGGGAAACAAGCTTTCATAGAACCAAGCGTTAACATTTTAATAAAATGTTTCACATTACTAGTGGCAGAAATGACTTGTTTCTTCATCATATATATATTAGTAACAAGTATTATATATACATATATATATTATATGATGTTATCCATAAAATACAAATATGCAGAAGTCATAGGATGAAAAACTGTCTTAAGATTAAGTCATTGAGTTTCAAGTTGGTCTTTCCCTCATAACATATCACATTATAAAATCAAAGATATGAGTGGTGTCTTAGTGTGTTTTCTTTTGCTAAATAAAAACCATAACTAAAACCAATTTGGGGACAAAAAGATCTATTTTATCCTTCCTTACTACCACTGAAGGAAGTCAGGGAAACAACTCGAGACAGGGACCTGGACACAGTAATGAAAGAAAATGCCATAGAGAAGTAATTCTCATTTGTTTGCTCATCCTTGCTTGTTCAGCTTAATTTCTTATACAGTTCATAACCACTGGCTGTGAGGTAGCAGCGCCTAAAGTGTGGTAGCCCTTTCCACATAAAGACATTTTCTTAACTGAGGTATATCTTTACAGATGACTGCAGCCTGTTTAAAGTTAACAAAAATAAAATAAGTAATTGATTCTTTGTGAACTTGACACATTAATACTTTAGTAGTAAACCAAAGTTTTCTTATTTATCTTTACTATATTACATTGATATCATTGTTCTACAGAAAACATAGTAACAATTATGGCAATCCATACAACAGAGATTCAAATGTACAGAAAAGTAAAGATAGAAATCTTACGTTCAGGTACTTCATATCTTAGAAACAGTTAGCTCTATGGATATAACTAGTTATATCCATAGTTACTAACATAGTTAGTACTATGATATATATATCATAATTGAATTTATCAGATTTTCCATTGATATATGTAATTTGCATGTTTCTTTAAGACACAACAACACAGTTTTCATAACAGTGTCATTTATGATTTCTGCATGCAAGACCTTCTTCTATTAAAGTGGATGAGCTATTCTGGAACTTGTCCATGTGTAAACAAACAAGAAAATAAACAAATAGTTCTTGATCATTTCATTGAATGCTGGATGTAACAGTTGTCTCTCTATTCTTAAACAAATCTTTCTTAGATTCCTATTAGGTTAGAAAGTCATTTTCCTTCAAATACTATAAAAAAAATTTCCAGTCACATTCAGAATTTCATATTGCATCATCATAAAACATTTTATTTCCCGGTGTTAGATGAATTGGCTATCATAGATTTTATTTAGTACTATATTGCATTCGTAATATTGTGTACAATTGAAAAATAGCTTGAACATTCAATATTAGGAGTTCAATTATTCTATATCTCAAGTCAACTTCCTTTCAGTGTACTGGCCACTTACAAGTCAGTTTTCTACTTCTAAAAGGGGGATGTCTATGGCTCTCCCTTCGCAGACCCACACCCATGACTGACATGCTTTAAGCTGTCAACTTTGCATTTCAATTGTATTTAGATGAATTCTATGCCAATTTACATTTGACTCAATGATATGGTCCTATTAATCTGTGGAATACCAGGTTGGCAGTCTCATTCTTCCCTCTCTCACATCTAGACAGCTGAATTATTTTGATTTATGGCTTCAGAATGACAGTGACTGCACAGAATCTTACATTTTGTCCCACTGAATTGACTTTGCATGATCATCATCAGACTGTGCACAATACATTGCATCCAAAAGACTCCAAAAGAATTTTTAGAAGATGCTTAAAAATTTGATCTTAGTCTTTTGGCTCTGAAGTGAGAACTTGATGCCATGTGTAAATTCACATTTGCATTATCGAGTCTTACTCTTGCTTTATCTCTGTTTTCAAAGCATTAAAATACATATCTGGATGAGGAAATGAAATGTATAGGATGTTTAAACTGACAGAAAGTACTTCCTTACAAATCTCCTTTGTCTTTATTGCATTTTTCCTGACAGGGTGAAGGGATTGTCATGGAAAGCTGTTCATTCATAATCAACAGCAGCAAGTGATGCTTCACAGGAAGCCATGGGTACGGGAATCTAACTACTGACTAAGAATAGTCATTTCCTTTCTTCTGACTTTTAGTAGCAGATCATTCAGGCACTTGAAAATACTGAGACTGGTAATGTATGTGACTCAAAAAGTATCCCATTTTAAAAACATATCCTGCCAGTTTATAGACTTTGTGTGGTTTCTTTGCAAACTTACAACATAAAACAATGTGAATCAGAAGAATAACATTTATTCTGTGATGTTTATTATATTTCAGGGATCCTTTCTCTCGTATTTTGATCAGAAGGTTCATACAAGGAAGTTACTGAATATCAAAACCCCATGTCATCTATTTCTTTCAGCAAAGTAGTGATTTCTTCTTGTCATTCTGCTTTCTCTCTTTTATTTTCATTGTTTTTTATTTACATTTCAAATGTTATTGCCTTTCACAGTTTCCCAGACATAAGCTCCCTATCCCAATCCCTCCACCTCTTCTATAAGGGTGTTCCCCACTTCGATAAGTTTTCTTCTATAATTTTGTTGAAGATATTTACTGCCCCTTTAATTTGGGAGTCCTTACTTTCTTCTCTACCTATTATCCTTATGTTTGATCTTCTCATTATGTCTTGGATTTCCTGGATGTTCTGGGCTAGGAGCTTTTTCCGTTTTACATTATCTTTGACAGTTGTGTCAATGTTTTCTATGGTATCTTCTGCCTCTGAGATTCTCTCTTCTATCTCTTGTATTCTGTTAGTTATGCTTGCATCTATGACTCCTGACCTCTTCTCTAGGTTTTCTATCTCCAGAGTTGTCTCCCTTTGTGTTTTCTTCATTGTTTCTATTTCCATTTTTAAATCCTGGATAGTTTTGTTCAATTCCTTCACCTGTTTGGTCACATTTTCCTATAATTCCTTAAGGGATTTTTGTGTTTCCTCTTTAAGTGCTTCTACTTGCTTACTTGTGTTGTCCTGCATTTCTTTAAGGGAGTTATTTGTGTCTTTCTTAAAGTCCTCCATCATCATCATAAAATGTGATTTTATATCTACATCTTGCTTTTCCTGTGTGTTTCGATATCTAGTATTTGCTTACAATTTCCTATGACTCTAGTTCAAGGGAATCCAATGTTTCCTTCTGGCTTCCACTGGCACCTGCAATGAATTACACATACAAACACAGATTAACATACATACACATACACATATATAAAAAGTAAAAATTAATATTGACTGAATAATAATCTTCCTATATGCAAATCGGAAGTATTATAGAGGTCTCATTGGCTAAAAATACATGTATGAGAACATTGCATTCAGTTTTGGAGATTTAGAAATAATTCTTTTGCATTTTCCAGATTCTATTCTTGACTTTTTTCTTCCTCCCTGTATCTTCAAAGACAGCCATATCAGATTTAGAACTTGGTATTGATATTTGGTTGTTTTGTTCTTCCAAATTTAGGAATTTCCATGACTATGTTTTACTCTCAAGGGTAACTCAGGACAACCTCCCAAACTCAGTGTTGTTGACATACAACAGTTATAATGCTGTGGTTGGAATGCATCACACGCACAAGCTTCAGGGGTTGTGACGAAAATTTTCAGAGGTATCATTTTTGTCTACTAGCATGCTACGGTCCCAGATCCTAATCTCTCACTATCAAAATGAATAATTTCCAACCAAGCCAAAAATTATCCAAAGGATAATAATAAAAATGGGCAAACAAACGAAATCAATGAAGGGAACTGGGATTTAAGAAGAGAGGCACACATGTTTTGTTTGTTTGTTTAAAAAACTATAATTCTTGGGTTTCAAAAGACAGCTCGGTGGCTAAACATGATGGATACTCTTCCAGAGGCCTTGAGGTTCGGATCCAGGTAGCAATATCGTAGCTAAAATCCTCTTCTAACTCCACTACCAGAAGATCCTACATCCTCTTTTTGTCTCCACAGAAACTAGTGCATAGACACACATGAAGGCAAATACTACATACATAAATAAATTTTTTAATTTAAAAAAAATCTACAAATTTTATATACTTATGTAAAACTTGTGAGGACTAGAATATTGTAGACACAGCCAAATGATATAGAGTTATCTTTCATCTTTTTAGTGACTTAAGAGTTATCTTTGGTCACTTTTAGACACTCAGTGACCATATCTGTCTGACCTGTTATCTTTGTGAGTATCAGGTAGGGTGTTTAACCTTTTCGCTAGCCTCAACCAATAAAAACACTAAGAATGTCACCAGGCAGAAGCTAAGATCTTCAGAGATTTCCCCATTTGCTGTCCCCATCTCCCTGTAATTTCCACCAGTAATTTTGAAAATTGTTTTGTTTATGATTTCCCTTTGCTTATTAATGTAAAATTTTCATGAAACCATTTCCATACTGCAACATCCTATTTGTGTCAACCAAAGTCTGTGTTTGCACTCCATGCTCACTCGTAGTTGGCTAACATTTTGGATTTCTTATTTCCCTTGAGGAAAAAAATCTAAGTTTTTGGTATTTTTGTTGTTGTTGTTGTTGTTGTTGTTGTTGAAAATAATAGCTAGGCCTGTGAAATGATCATAAAACTTCTACAGCCAGTGTCTTTGATATCAGTATCTTACTAGTCAGCATAGGGAAAAGACAGACAGACTTAGACACTTGTAGAGAGTGATTAATGTAGAATGCTCCATAAAGGCCAAAGCTATTAATAATGTTGGCATTATGCAGTGAGAAACAAACCTATTTATGGCAATGCAGCTTCATGCACTTTAGACTGAGATAGAGGCTCCTGATGCCAAAAGAATTGGCTTGAGAATCTCATTGAAATTAAAAAGATTAAATACTAATTACTGGAAGGAAATGGGAGGCTCATCCTAATCCTTGTCTAACTATGGCTGTTTTTTTTTCTTGTAGTGAAAATTCATATAGGCATTGTTATGCAGAGCTATGCTTTTCTGCTCTGTAAGAACTTTGTAATGTCTTGTAAATAAGTGTCAGCCTTTTGTTTAATTCTCCTTTTGAAAAGTAAAAGATATAATTCCATTAGCTGACTTCCTACATGCTAAGTCCTAAACAAATTGTAATTACTGTTGTTACTCTTTGATTCTCTCCTTTGATATTATTATACTAATTAAGATGTTTAATTACATCTTAATATTATAATCAACTAAATCCTTTCCTTCTCTATGAAGGTCTTATTACTTATGAGAGAGAGAGAGAGAGAGAGAGAGAGAGAGAGAGAGAGAGAGAGAGAGGTAAAAGAGTGAAGTGGGGGAGGCAGAAACGAAGATTTTGTCCATTTAGGACTAATGGCTAGACTCTCATTTAGCTACAAATGGTGAGATAAAATCAACAAAATCTTAAGCAAATGCTTTCAGAAATTCAGAAACCTGAAGTAGAAAGTGGTAACCTTATCCAGAAAGCCCACAATGAAGTCAGCATGAGGAATTTAGCAGCAAACTTCCAAGCTTCATTTCCAAGATGTAATTCTGTATTAGGAACTCACAGTAGTCTAGGGAGACTGCCACACTCAAGTAGCACAAAGTAGGGTTTACTGAAACGGAATAGAATACCTGACAGAAGAACTGAGGAAGAGGTCGAGGGAGAAGTGAGGAGATCAATATTTTAGATGTTTGTAAAATAGTGGTTCTCACCCTTCCTAATGCTGCAACTAATGCTGCCGCCCTTTAACACAGGTCCTTGTGTTGTGGTGACACCACCCCCCCAAACACACCGTAAGTTTAATTTTGTTATTACCTTAAAACTATAATTTTGGTACTGTTATAAATCACAATGTAAATATTTTTGGAGAAAAAGAATTGCCAAAGAAGTCATGACCCACAGTTTGAAAACCATTGTTAACGGATTAATTGACCTGTTAAATGACAAAAGGTTCCAGTATTCAAATACAGAAAAAGCAAAAGAACCAAAAGATGGAGCATAAACTCTCAACACAGAGAGGTTGACCACACAGGGTCTAGAAAACTACCTCAGGAAGATGCTTTGTTTTGTCTACCAATCCTAGACTAATGACTCTGTTTGTGACTATTCTACAGGAACAAATGGGTTCTTAAGCTGCATTAAAAGCATACCATGTCAAAATGTTTAGACGTTTTTATAAAATATAAAGTCTGAGAAACTCAATAATCTAAAACCTTCATTATAGTACCTTCCATTCCAGGGGTTGAAAGGAAATGCAGGGGATGATATTTTGACATTTAGTATACCAAGAGTCTGAGATAGTAGAAAACATGAGAACTAAGATATATTCTTGAATTTCCATTCACTCTAATATTAAAATTCTTGACACATAGTTGTGATTATGACCTCCTGAAAAGTGAACACATTTTCAAATCTCTTTTGCCTTTGTGTTTGGTCCAGTGTGTGATTTATAGATAATAGATTTAAGTTTGCATTGTTTATATGAATTAGACTCATTTTATTATTATGTGTATGTCTCAGTTACGGTTCTACTGCTGTAAAGAGATACCATGATGAGGCAACTCTTATAAGAACAACATTCAATTGGGGCTGGCTTACACATTCAGAGGGTCAGTCTACTATCATCAAG